>NW_027211692.1:4057500-4060000 GCF_022749685.1 Semicossyphus pulcher
GATTACCGGCCAAGAGAAGTTGTTCCCTGACTTCTGTCCAAGCTCGTCTCATGTCGCAGACAATAGTTTGAATGACAGCTTTGTTAATTCACAGTTAGGTTTATAATCCCTACCTTATAATCTGATCCTGATCTTCTACCAGCAGGCGTCTTTAGTTTATTTATCCAGCTATGATCTGAACATGTCTGCTAATTAAAACCAGCTGATGCTACAGAGGCTAAACCAGGAGACCCATCAGGACAAGACTGTATGAACATGTTTGTCCTTGTATGAAAACAGGCTGTGATCCGATCTTATTATTACAAAGGTAATTACTCAAAGCAAGTTGTAACTAAAATCTTGCAGTAAATGAATAAAGAGTTACGATAAAGATCTGTTGGAATTATTTGATTATTTTATCATGATATCAACTTTCCCATAAATATTTTATATATCAAAGTATCCAGGGTATAGATATTGAAAATGTTGATCGTATCGTAGCGCGATTCAACTGATTGTCAATAATAATTGTCAGTAATGTTCTGTAGTGTGCCGGGCAGCAGGCTAAAGACACAGGACGCTGTGAGTTCATCAGGAAGGCTGGCTCTGTCCCGGGAGTGGAACTAGACCCAGCCAGCAGGGAACGTTCCCGTAACATTGGCTAACGTTCCCGACAAGTTCTAGTTACGTTAGAAAGAAAACGTTTTAATCTGATAATCAAAGAACGATGTTTATCATTTCAAATAAAGTTCTTGTAATGTTAAAGTGTTTTAACTGCAACGTTCTGAAGATATGTTCAGGATGTTATTGAGGCCCGGGACGTCAGAACACCTTTTATAAAACATTTGCTCAGTGTTGCATAAAAAACAAAGGTAGAAAGGGCTCACTGCAACATGCTGAGGATCTTTTCAGGGTGTTAGTACGGCCTCAACTATCAGAACGTTCCTGAAATGTGATCTGAACGTTCTCACTGCAACGTTCTGAAGATGTTTTCAGAGAACGTTCTCCGACTATTAAAAGGAACATTCTGGGAACCAAATAAATACATCCCGCTCAAATCATTACCAGAACATCGCACGTAACATTCTCAGAAGGTTCTTTCCAGCTGGGGAGTCTGTAATGGAAGCGTCTGAGAGGAGGACAGACACCGCTCCTCCTCCCCGGTCAGCGGGAGGAAACATGGAGCATGATGGGACTTTTTTTTACTACCGTGTGCACCTTCTGATGTCATGTGCAATAACACCTTCAATATCAGGTTATATTATGTTCATCATCACATTTCTATGTGTATTTATAGAATGCATAATCACGTGCAATACTTCCTCCTGTTTATTAACACCATGTGCAGCATCAGCAGCAGTATGATCATTCATGATCTGGTGCCACAGAAGTTTTTACTGCATTATAACTGTCAGTTTAACTGCCACCATCACTTCCTGCCTACTTCTGTAGATGACTATTGTAATATTGTTTTCCTGTTAGGCACCGTCTCTTTTGCATTAACCCACACACTCTATATTTGAAGCTATCTGTCGCTGTAATTTCCTTCGGGATTAATAAAGTTCTGTCTTGAATGATCATGTCTTATTTCCCGACCGCAGCCTACATATTCAAAGTGTTTAAAGTCTTTCACTCCTCCAACAATCAGTCAGAACTCATCAGATGGCAAACGTTACAAACTATAGTTGACTTAAAGCTGCAACTGTTTTAAACACATGAATAAATCCAGCTATAAGAAGAGCATTCACCATGTGCAACTGCTTTGATATCTTTCAGCTGTAGAGCGTATGAAGCGTTTCTTCCTCAGATGGCCTCCAGAGCAACACCACCAGGTCACTGTGCACCTCCTGACAGCTCAGAGCCACATTTACAGACTGAGCAGAGCTGCAGTCGCCTCCGCAAGAGTCACAGAGGTGATTCACTCTGCATCAGATCCTTGTTTTAGCCACAAGTTTCAGGTTCAAAGAGCTCGATCGGGACGAGGACGGGGGAAACAGGATGTGAAACTGCTCTTATGTGAGCGTGCAAGCGTGCAGAGTTGATAGCAACGTGATGGACACGTCTGTAATTACATGAGATGACAAGAGTTTGTGATAGAAACAGGAGAAGAAGAAGAAGACTCTCTCTCTCTATCTCTCTGTCTCTATCTCTCTGTCTCTCAGTGTTGTGTGTAAGTAGGCGGAAGAAAGTAGCAATTAGCAATCAGCTAAAACACTAATTAGCTCCCTCTCTCTCCCTCTATCTGTGGGCCTCGTTCTCTACACACTGCGGCTGTGTGTGTGAGCATGCATGTGCACATTTACATGTCTGCATATGTGCATGTACTTCCTCATGTATGCTGTGTGTGCACTTGTGTGTGAGCGTGGAGGGTGGGGCCTGCCTGGAAGTGTGACCTCATCTTTATTAATGACAACCATATGGAACATGATTGTATGATTTACAGCAGAAAACAACAGCCGGCTGCAGGCTGGACGCAGATGAAAGAAGCGTTTTATAGAATGTGGCCTGATTTTATTGATGA
>NW_027211692.1:4062500-4070000 GCF_022749685.1 Semicossyphus pulcher
TGGCTCTAAAAACCCTTTAGTGGGTCGGGGATATTTCAAAGGGTCGTCAGCAGGTCAAAATAAAAACAACATTATTATAATTTAACAACAAAATGTGTCACAGCTGCAGGAGAATTGTGATGTCAGCAGTGAATGTAATGTTGCACATTAGGGATGCATTGTATTTAGTTTATATGTTGGTTTTATGCCAGAGACCTGAGACAGCTGAAGTACAGGACGGGTCGATTTCACCTTCAGTTCACAAAGGGTCCTACTTTTTTGTGCTGGTTATGAAACAGACTGTATATGACAACATGAGCTACAAAAGCAGACCAGACCATCAGTGATAAGATTGATTATTTCTATAAAATTATTGTTAATGCCTGACACAGGTGGCGGGGGGGGGGGGGGGTAGGTGTCAGATGTAGTGATTAACTGCACGCTGCCTTTGTTTACATTTTACAGATTTAAAGTGAGTGATACATGTGACTGTTAAAGAAAGCAGGATGAGATTTAAAACACGACTTCAGCATGAACAGGACAAAATCAGCTAAGAGGTCCGGCTTTGTCCACAGGGGGCGCCAAAGTCAACACAAACCTAAGGTTCCTCACAGGAGCTTTAACAATGTGTTTGATATCGATCAATCTCAAGTCTTTTCTTAATTTATCTCCGTGTTATCAGAGCGTTTGATTTTGCAAACTGTCTTGTCTCTAATCTCCCCTTTAGGGATGAATAAACATTTTCACGAACATGAAGGCGTTCTGACAAACTTGAGGAATGGTGCAACTGCAAAGATCTGCTCAACTGATCTGCTGCAGGTTTAATCCGGCTAAACTCTACCCACTCTAGTTGAAGTTTGTTTTAACTGAAGTAAATAAATTGCGCTCGTGTTGAAGCAGTTTGACGTCACTTCATAAACAAACTGGAAACTGGAGGAAAGTACCATAAAACATTTTTTGGAGTTTTTCAAGAGGCTGAGATGCAAACAAAAACACACCACGGGCTCCTTTCTCTCTGCAGCTAACAATGGTTTGCTCGGTGCACCTGCTGTTTATGGAATCGACTGTAAAAACACATTCACACAATTAAATCACCTGCAAAGAGAAGCAGCAGCAGCTGAAGGAGTCTGCGTGCACCGCACAGCTCCGAGCAAACAAACAGTTTCACCACCAGATTGCAGAGTACAGATGTACACTCTCTCTTCTGAGGCAGATGGGGACACCCTCTCTCCCCCCTCCTCCCCCGTCCTCCCCCTCTGCTAGCTTGACCGGGGTCAAAGAGCCTATTGTCATACAGAGCGCCTCGCCTCCACCTATTGTCTGTGACAGTTGGAAACCCTCAGAGCTCATACAAACCTCTGCACATTCAACTGCTCCTCCTCCTCCTCCTGCTGCTGCCTCTCCTTTCTCCTCTTTATTTCACTCTCTCTTTCACTTTCTCTTCCTCCCCCTCCTCCTCCCTCCTCCCTCCTCCCCTCTGTGTGCTGACTGAGCTCTTCAACCTGTCACACACACTTACACAGCTGGACCAGTGCAGACACACACACAGGAACAAATGACGAACTTTAACGACATCATCAGCCGTGCTTTGCTCCGTTTGCTGATCCTCCTGCTCTCTGTTTAATATCATCTTTATATATTTGTAGCGTAAATTTAACCTCTTATTGATGCTGCAGTCAGTCAGTCAGATGATCAGATTAGATCACATGAATCATTGATGATCCTTGTGGGAAAACTGGGTTGTTGCAGGACATAATGACGGTTGTGGGAGAAGTCAGAGGACATGAAGGGAAGTTCACATTAAACAGTCGTCTATAACATAATTATATTATATTATATTACATTAATAGAAGGTAAAATATAAACCTGTTTTTATGCAGTAGACGAGAAGTTAAAAACCTCTCTGTGCTCAGCTTGTTTTCACTGCATGAATAAGTCTGTTTATTATTTTAATAGTTGCTTATTTGTAAATGCAATATCTAGGTCAGTGTGTCTGGCGACCTTTGACCTGCACAGCTTCAAAATAAAACACTAATCTGCACGTTTATACGCCTGAACAAACCAAAAGATTTAGCAGGAAATCAGATTATTGCTGAGCTCTAATTAAAACACAATCACATCATTAGATGTGGTCTCGGTGGTTAAAGTGCAGCTGAATCAGATTGAACCAGCGTTCATGGAAACACTCACACACAAACTGTGCAGATTAACTGTCAGAAGCCTTTTGTTGGAAATGACTTTTCCACGTCTTAAACAGACCTGGAGGTGGACGGAGTGAATCACTGCAGAATGCATTTAACAGCTTTAAACAGAGTCCAGCTGCCTCTGAGCCGCGTGTCCCCGTCAGGCCGGAGGCCTCAGTGGAGCCTGGGAGCAGCAGTGGCTCCCTCACCCAGAGAGAAGCACCCTCAGCCGGGCAGAGCAGAGACGGGGGGGAGCCTCTACAATGACGCTGCAGTTTGAGCGGCTGCAGGCGCCATGATGCTGTGAGTGGCAGGTGGAATCTCTTTCAGTCTCACTCAGACACACACGTTGTTGGCTCACACATTCACACACACACTCTCACTTTACTGCACAGAGAAGCTGCATGTTTCTCTCCTCCTCTCACTTACGTAAGCTAAGATAGTCTCTTCCCTCATTGCTAATAACAATAAAAGCTGTCCGTCTTTTTTATTCTAGACGGGATCCTCTGCAGCGCGCTCTCACTATCTTTTGTTTTTGTTTTCTCTATTTAGACGGGAGTGATTTGGTTGCAAGACGACGTTTGCTGTCGTAGCAATTTTAAAAAAGATGCTGCTTCTGCTCGCAACACTGATGATTTAGGATTTATTCAGTAGCTGTGGACACGAGCAGCTGCTAAATGCTTGAGATGCAAATTATAAAAAGTTGTCAGAATAAGAGGAAAACAATATATTAGTGCAGTGAAGCAAAAACATAAAATAAATCAATTTTTTTCAGGTTTTTTCGTCATGAAGAAAACAAATGACGCCTCCTGTTTGTCCCGCAGAGCTGCCGGTGCGTCTGTGTATCTAATATTAAAGAATGAGGCTTATAGATGTGAATCCAAGTGAGTCCCATTCATCACAACAGCTCTCAGCCTGCAGGGGGGCAGCACATGATTTATGGAGGGAGAAGAAGAAGAATAAATAGATATAATGCATTTTGCTAAAGGTAGTGAGTTAGTGAGAACACTTTTTGCGGAAAATAAGCTAAAAAATCGGACTTTAATTTTGCAAAAATTGGAAAAGCTTCTGTTTGACGGTGTGCAAACGATTCTGCACTCTTAGACGGCCAACAGAAAGTTAGTTTCCTCGATCAACGAATGAAAAAGGAACTTTTGTTTTCAGCCTTCCAGCACGATTTTCTGTAAATGATCTCTTTCTGTCTTTTAGCGCGTCTTTGTACAGTCATGGCCGCCTGCACTGCTGCTCATGTTAACAAGCAGCTCCTCTTTTGTTCATTCCAAATAGAGAGGCATTAAAAACGAATTATTTACCGCTTGCAGAGGATCTTTCCCTCAGGAGAGACTTCTGAAACAGCGAGCTTTTAACATAAAAGCTTTCATTAAGCGAGTTGATCAATGAGGATGTTCAGCGGAGAGAAAAAAACTGTGGATTTGTCCTTTAAAAGTCAGAAACTGGTCACTGCAAGAACAAGAAGGATGATGTCATGACAGCATGAAGGAAGACCACAAATGAGATTCAGTATCTCTTCTGTCCAGAATCATCTCAGCAACACACACACACACACACACACACACACACACAAACCTGCAGTGGTGATTATCCCAAGTGTGTGTTTGTGTGAGAGTGAGTGTGTGTGCACTGTGGGAGTGATGAGAGGCAGTGAAAGTGTTTGAGAGGGTTTATGACAGTCGTATTTCACTGGCAGACTGCATTATCCTACCACTTCCCAAGGACACACACTCACACACACACAAACGCACACACTCACACTCTCACTCTTACTTACACACAGGCTGAGCATCAGATGCACACGAACAGTCGCACACACACACACACACACACACACACACAGGCTGAGTGCAGCATTGATCTGCGGGCAGGTCGGCCATATTCCTGCTGTTGTATTTACGCCGGGCCTCGCTGGGACCCTCAACGCTCCCTTATTAAACGTCTGCACACAAAGGCAGCACATGGAGAGAGATAGAGAGCACGGAGGTGAAGGGAAACCAGTATTGATCACTCACTTCCTCATTTCTAATTATCATTTCTGCCTTTTTTGGATCCTGCAGGCTGCCGTAGACGGAGAGGAAGACACTGCATTAGAGGAGGTGGGTTTAAGGTGACGCCCTGTCGCAGCCCTCCGTGTGGCAGATGTGGTGCAGATTGATTAGTTAGGCCTGCCTGCAGGTTAGGCCTGTCTCAGGTCACATCAGTCAGCGGGGGGGCTGACTGATGTGACCTGAGAGCTGCAGAGGTGTGGAGGGGGGTCAAAGTATCTGCCCCGCATCTGAGGCTCACACCTCACCTGTCCTGTGTGACAGCTGTGTGTCACATGGGAAGGTTACAGGTAATCTGAGCAAGACATTAGATTTATGTAACGTGCAGAAATCACAGAAAAAGGAAGTGATCATTTTCCACCTTTTTACCGAGTAGTTTTTAATTTGTGTTGAGCACTTTGAGCTGCATTTCTTGACAAAAGGTGCGATAAAATAAAGTTTTATTTGAATTGCATTTTACAAGTTGTTTCTTTGACATTTACTTTATGATTTGTTGTTGTTTTTCCTCCGTGCATCACAGGTCCATGCTTTGAGTCGGACTTCGCTGCAGCTGACAGAGCCGTCTGTCAGTGAGGTATTAGCGCTGCTCGGGCGGAGCGTCTCCTTCTGCATGAGTTGATGTCGGAGAACACGAGTGACCCCGCAGGGTTCAGGGTTCAGATCCCAGCGGGGCCTCAGACACAGAAACACACTCAGAGAGGCACTTTAGAGGCAGCAACAAGCTTCCGCCACTTTTTATTTGACCTTTTCTACTACACGACTCCTCGGCTCCGAACCGAGGGGCTATTTTCAGGACAAACAAAGTCTAAAGAGTCGCTGATATTCCAACGTGGGATATGAAGAAGTAGAATGTCTGATCTGATTAACTAAAATATTCTCTCTGATTAAACGGTTCCACGTGTGTTTAATAAAACCAGTGAGTTTTATTGTGTCATATTTCACTGATCTTCTCCCAGTTATTACAAACAGCTGATGCAGCCTGCTCTCTGCTCCAGATAACATCAGAATACAACTCAACGCTCCTGATCGCTCACTTTTATAAAAGCTGCCGTCATCCTCTCAACACATCCACAGGCCGACCTGCTCCCACAAAAGCTGCCGCTGCTCTAATAACACGCCTGCCTCTCTGTGAGGGAAGATGCAGCTCGTGTAGCTGCAGGGACGTGATGGTGCGTCTGTCGGCCTGCGCGGCACAGACTGGTACGGAGGATTACTCAGCCCGCCTGCTGCCTGACGTCACACAAACAAACACTCAGAGAAAGATGGTGTTGCCGGTGTTTCATCAGAGTTTCTTCAGCTTCAGCTCGTTTCATCTACAATTTGTTGCATTCAGCGGGGACAAAACTGAACCCTTTAAATCACATCCATGTGACTCTCCACCCGCTGCATCCACAAATCCACCGCAGACACCAGATCATTTTTACTCCTTCACTCTTAGCTGTGACATTTAGAATAAATGAGTAAAAATGTCAAATATTATCCGACATTTTCTTGTCTAATATTTAAAAGAAGCTGTTTTTATTTATTTGTTTATTTATCAGGAATGCAACGATGAAGGGATGCACCATACTGCATTTTTTGCCAATATCCGATTTTTCCAACCCTTTTGGCCAATTGCTGATTTCAATACCGATATATGAGTCACATATTTTTTTCCATCTAATTGCAGAGAACATCAAGTCTCCCCTGTAGTGGAACTGATATCATGCCTACTCTTATTGTAGTGGCCCAAAACTGACATCCTGCAGACATCCTGCACCGTTCTTCATGCTTGACGGAGGAGGCGCGGTGCAGGCAGTGCCAAGTCAAGTCGTAGCGTTACATCAAGCTTTTGTAGAGAATCATTGAGCATGTAAGCAGAATTAAAAGGTTGTTTTATCAGTGAAAATATCGGCGAGACACGATAACGTGCCGATAATATCGTGCATCCCTACAATGACGCAACTGTGCCAGATTTGACCAAATTGGGAGGATTTACCTGCCGCCTCTAAACAGGTGGATTTAAGTTAGAGACAAAAATGCAGACAACAGCTTTTAAGCTCGTTCAGTAACAGGTTTTAGTTTTAACTGTCAGGAACACGGAAAGGAATCTGTAACACTGATGATTACATTTAGTGACACGGTGAGGGGTTTATATTCTGTCCGAGCTCTGATCGGCTGTGACACTCGAGCTCAGACGGACCGCAGACGCTTTAACTGGCGTCAACTTGCCGGAATAATTTGACAAATTCAGCCGGAACTAAAGAAGGAATCTAATTTAGTGGAAATCATCGGGTTATAACCGATAAACTGCAGACATTTGTAATGAATACGTCTCTTAATGAAGAGCAGGGAGACGGCTAACAAACAGGAAATTCATTACAGTGACATGTATGTGTGTGTGTGTGTGTGTGTGTGTGAGTGTGTGATATGTAATGTTGCAGTTTTCCATCGCTCAGTCTGAGAGCTTAGAGCTGCGTAAGAGGCTTAGAGCTGAAATCATGATGATAAAGCGTGTGTGTGCGTGTGCGAGAGAGAGAGGGAGAGAGAGAGAGTCAGGTGTGTGTTGGTATGTTAGTTGTGGCCTTTTGCGACAGATGTGTGCTGGTATCGTGTGTAGGTTTGTGTGTGTGTGTGTGTGTGTGTGTGTGTGCAGAGGGGATATTAAATACTGAAAACTGCAATCATGGCGTGGGATTAAAGACAAAGCTCTAAAATGGTGGCACGCTGAGACAGAGGACAGACAGAGGAGACAGAGAGCGACAGAGACGGACTGTAGAGACAGAAACAAGGGCTGGATGGAGAGAGAGAGCCAGAGACCGAGAGCCAATCAGAAGTCATGAAATCAGAGTTTAAAAAAGAGCCTCAGTATTATTTGTTTTGTCCTAAAGTTTGTGGACACCCTTCAGATATGGTCATTTTGTAACGTCCACTTAAAGTACAGTCCTCTACCATGACTGACGAATAACCTGTGCTATGCTAACATGTGACTCAGCGGCTAACGAGAAGCTAACCACCCCTGCATTCTGAACGTGAGTCAAACAGAGCGCGTGTCCTCGTCCTTCAGGCGTCTCATTAACCTCAGATTGAGTTCTGATCAAAGGTTAAACGTGGGGCTGAAGTCACCGCTGCAGGAATGTGTCGACCGCTCTGACAGCAAAGAATAGAGTCAGAGATCGTCGCCCGAGCAGACGCACAGACACAGAGGGAAAGAAAGATGCTGCTGAATGACGCTGAGTGTGTTTGTGTCGGGTCACAGTGGAACCTTTTCTTTCTGCTGCTGTCCTGTTTTGGTTTAA
>NW_027211692.1:4675000-4835000 GCF_022749685.1 Semicossyphus pulcher
AAATTTCTGTATGTTGTTACCTTGGATGAAGGACGCCGAACCATCAGGTCGAGACAGTAAGCTCTGTTCACATCCAAACTCCCTCAGAGTAACATTTGAAGAGTCGGACACTTCCATCATGCTGCTATCACGCTGCTAGTTTGTCGCACGCGAATGACGTAATCTGTTTTGATATTTAAGGCCCTTGCTGATGACTTAGTAACGAATGCGTTTATCCGTATTTTCTATCACTTCAACAGAAATTTTTAATTCAAAGTCTCGATCTGTAAGCGCGAAATAACTATTAACATGACTGTTTTATGATTTTTTTTTTTGTTATTATTGAGCCCTTCAGTTTGGTCATTGTATTTTGAAAATATATACCGGAAGTGTTTAGTATCCTGGGGCATTTGCACAGACGTGAGCTTTACGTGAGTAATGTGTTGAAATTCCTGACAATGGCCACAAGAGGGCAGTGAACTCTTTTCGTGTTGATACCCATACATTTTTTTAAATCTTTAATTTTCAAGAATTAAAGGCCAGGGTTAAAGCCATTAAATTGAAGTAAAGTTATTTATACAGTCTATGGTAGCCACTAGCTAGCTAGCTAGGTTGCTACTGTTATTTAAACAGCTAAATAATATTGTTTAAAAATATTAACAAATTAATTTCAGCCACATATTTTGAAAGTACTTACCCGAAATTGTAGTATGCTTTGACATTTGTATAAATGGGAACTTAAATAAATTCTTGTGCTGCAGTTCTTCATGATGTCCACAAGAGGGCAGTGAACTCTGCTTAAACTAAAACAAACAATTACGTCCTTTCACCTTTATGAACACGAATAGTAAGAATGTAAATTGTACATGATGATTGCACACATGATTGCTATAAATATATATATATATATACAGTCATTGGTCTGGAGTCATACAAAGAGTGTAATCTCTACCACTGTCCCTTCTGCCATCCGTCGATTTACAAGCGGAAAGGAGAATATGCAAGTGTTTGGACACATAGAAATCCACAGGATGAGGGCCTTGAAACATGGAGGTCAGACTATCAAGTGATACATGAGCTAAATATGCACACTGATCAGGTCAGTAAATAAAGCTGCTACCTGATACTAGAATATCTCCATCTTTATATTTTCAGAATTTGATATTCATGTGTGCCAACTGAAGTGCAGAGGAGAAAGACATTTTCACTGTCCGTACTGTCCCAGGACGATCATGACTCGGAAAACGTTTGAAAATCATATGGAAAACTGTGTGGAGGCGCAAAGTTCAACAGCCGCCAAGGCTGCGGCTCCACCTTCAACTCCTGCTCAGCCAGCTCCCACAGCCGGTCAGTGTGCAATCCTTCTGGTCAACCTCACTCCCCCTCTTCAGCAAACTAGCATAATGGGAAAGTATCCTGCTCCACCTGACCCTGCTGTTGCACCAAAATCCACATCAGGCCAGCCTCCTGCTCCGCTGAAATCCACATTAGGCCAGTGTCCTTTTCCACCTGACCACTTTGTTGAACCCACAACTACAGCTGACCAGCCTGCTGCTCCACCAGACCAACCTGTCCAGCCTACCACCCCAGAGGTCCACCCCTCTTCTTTAACAGACAGCCCTATGAAGCAAGCAGGACAAATAATAAGTTATAATAATAACAATTTTTGTTCAACCCATGCAAACTCTGTAGAACTGAAACCCAAAGTGTTGGAGGAACTGACTGCCAGACGAATGATTGGAAAGGACATGGTTTCCAAGGGCCTCAACCATCGTGAACAAGCCTCCCTAAACAAAGGCCCACTTGTGGCTCTTGTTTATCTCGGTGGAAGTCATTGCTAAGATAACCTTTGAATATAATGTTCATACAATATTTTATTGTACAAGAAACATTTAATGTCTTTACATAAAGAAAGCACAGAAAATAGGTGCTATGACAAGTCTGGCTTATTGTGTTGAACTTGAATGTACTTTGAATTGTAAAATCAATATTTCTACTTTACTGAAGGCTTCATGGAAGGCATGTATAGATTAACATGATGCTGCTACAGGAGGATATATCATCAGCTCACACTCTTTATGCAGTAGTCACTCAGCTGTTTTTATCACAATTAGTCTTCTTCTATTTTCTGATATGTGAGACAAGTAAACACCTCATTGAGTAAGTACCAACACTTGTTTGGCACAGTACTAACCAAAAAAAAAAATATTTGTAATGGTACCCAACCCAGTGAGAGATTCACAATCTATCATAATTAACCTACATGCACAGAACTAACAACATTCAAATCCAGTGCTGGTTGAAGCATTGGTTGAAGCACAGAATGCAAATGTAAGCCTCTGCTCAGCTCTAATGAAGAGAAGAGAGAAGCAGACATGCATTGCCAGAATTAACCTGTTATATCTCCCTGCAAAATACGTGACATTGATTCTTAAAAAAGCAAATGTAAATTTAAAAGTTAATTACAGGCACAGGAGCATGCACTCAGTCTGCTTTAAAAAAGTAGTCGAGTATGTTACTACACAGATTACATATTTCAGTCTATAGCCTACATTGAAACGGCAGGCGAATGTGCGCAAAATGACAAATGTTAACAATCACACAAGTGGAAAAAAAATGGGCAGCCAAAGCTATTGAGGCCAAACTGAAGAACTGTTCAAAAGAAATATTATTTATTTAGTATCACTGGAGGATGTTTTTACAACTTTTAAATGTGAATAAGGTCACTCGAGGAACGTATCCGCATGACCGCATCAGGTAGATGATTCGTTAAAGGTAATGTAGGATTTTACCGGAAGTGGTCTGACTTCCCTTCAAGCTAAGAGTTAAAACTGTAGAGGTAAAGTAAACCAATGTGTTCATATGAACCCCAAAGGGCTTATAAACGTTTACTTGGCCTTTATTGTGGAAAGAACATGACCCATAAATGCATTGTAAATACATTGTATTCAAAAAGATGAAAATAATCACGTTAAAATATAAAGATTTTTTTCTAAATCACAGAATGAACAAATATACTAAATGTTTACCGTAAGATTTCAAAACATAAAATATGAGGGGATTTTTGATGTAGGCAAACACAGTGATTATGAATAAAATGTGTGATCCGTAATAAAGGTTCCCTCGCTCTTTTGGATGTAACTGGCGTTTTGGTCATGTAATTTGAAGGGTTGACCGGATGTCGTAGACATTGTCATCTTGGCACTGTTGTATGTAGATATTCAACCTGGCAAGTGTGATTTTGGAGAGGAACAGCAGTACTTCAGATTTAAAAGCAATCAGACTCTTGTTAGCTCTTCCTGTAACCTGTTTTAAAATATTTATAGAAGAACATAACATTCCTGACGAGGTCGCGCAGGGCCAGTGGACTCAAACGAAACGGTAGATTGTGCTGATGGCGGCTGTGAGGAGTATCAACAAAATGTATGGCATGTGTTTTAATGCAGTTCGTCAGACGACAGGACTGAAGGCATCGAGGTTGCTTCAACACAGAGCCTTCAGGGTTGGCGTAAGTTTTCAATGTGAAATATGCCTGTATTTCCTGCTAGACAGCAAGCGTACATTTAATAACATGAAAGGTCGACATCTGATCATGGCCTGGAAAATAGAGAGGTTAAATAAGGCGGAATATAAAATCTTGAGATGTAAAGCTAAAATTATTAACAACGAGATACTTAGGTGTTGGTACAGAGCTGAAAGTGTTTTGTTGAGGTTAGGATTAGAGATGGCTAGTTGGAAAGGAGTCACAAGAACGCGTTGCCTTCCTCTGTTATCGCGATAGGTTGTGGGCCAGCTAACTTGGCTAACAACCTTGCGTATGCTAACATAGCCTTTGTTGTATATCGACTCTCCAGCACAACGTCACGACGTCCAACTGGAGATACCTATGAATATATTGTCTAAATATTTAATCAGCGGCTTGACTGGCTCTTACGCAGCCTGTGTTTGTTGTTGTGAGTCTAAAGCTGTGCTAGCGGTGCTAGCTAGCTAGCCGGCTATGACTCTAGCTAGCTACACTCCGATTGGACAAGCAAAGGGGCGTGAGGAGAAAACTTCCGTCTTCAAGTTCAGTCTGAATTGTCTGTGACCAAAACAAAAGTGATGTGTAGAGAAAGGAACATCAACAATGTCATTGTCTGCTCTCTTTGAATAAAGATAAAGCTATAAAATCTGACAAATATATAAAACTTGGAAAGATAGTGAAGATACTGGGCCTTCCCCTCCCACAGTCATGTTATCATCAAATAATTATTATGGTATTAAATCTTTTAGGCCGTGCAACAGCAGCAGCCCTTTGACTCATCACTGGAAAAGCCACAGTTCCCTGGAGCCTCTGCTGAGTTCGTGGATCACCTTGAGTTCATCCAGCCAAATGTCATCTCTGGGATCCCAGTGTACAGAGTGATGGACAGGCAGGGAAACATCATTAACCCCTCTCAAGACCCTCAGGTACAGTCAGCCTACCTTATGTCTTATGTTATTTAAAGTGTCAATATCATGACCTTCACTCTATATACTTTGTTTTGGCCAAAATGTAAATGTATTCGTTGTTTTGTGCGTTTCTTTCCCGCTCAGCTCTCCAAAGAGACAGTTTTGAATTTTTATCAGAAGATGACTATGCTGAACACAATGGACCGCATTCTCTATGAGTCTCAGAGACAGGTATGTTTTTTCCTCTTGTATTTGTTGATTTAACCATGGAACAGCTTAGGAATGATTGAGAGAGTGTTCATTCGTCTCTGTAACAGGGTCGGATCTCCTTCTACATGACCAACTATGGTGAGGAGGGGACTCACATTGGTAGTGCTGCTGCTCTTGACCCAAATGACATTGTCTTTGGTCAATATAGAGAAGCTGGTAAGCATCAGTATAAATGGTTTGGTTTTTAATTTTTCCTGACATATTTCCCTTTAAGATAACGTGTTTCTTTTTCAAGTTTTTCTATAGCAGGCATAGTAATTTCCTTACTTTCTAACTTATATTTTTACCCCTTTTTCTGCTGTATTTCTCATAATTGACTTCTTTGTTATATTGCCCTCACAAGAACTAACACAGACTGTTAACAAAGTAACAGTTAAACAAGGAGGCCTGAGGGGTGAACTATGAACGTTTTTACCAGTTTGCTAAAGGTAAAATTAACAATTTAAATTTCAGCAGATCATCCATACAGTAAAAGAACGATGAGGGCACAGCATCTAAAGACACTCCAGCATGTATCTTATCCAATTCTTCAGGGCTGGTTCTGCAGCTAAAACGCAGATAATACAATTGATGAGTCTGTAGGTTTATCACAGATTCAATTTAATCACTAAATTAACTTTACTTGCTAAATACTAAAGTTATTTTCTATGAATGAAAGTATCCAACCTAACTGCAGTTTCTGACTTTACTACTGAAATCAAATCAAAATTTTAAAAGTTGTACTATGTGTTGTCACATTAGAAATAAACGGGAGGCGCTGAGAGCGTTTCATGTGGTAAAATAAAAACATTAATTTACATATTAAACAAAACATTTCTGCTGCATTCCTCTCTTGCCTTATTTGTAGCAATAGTGTTGGGTTTTACCGTGATAGCTTTTGTATATTCATCATTGCTTCTCATTTACACAGTCTGACTGAAGCAGACAGCCGATGATCGCTCCTTTTTATGTGGAAGAGGCGTCAAATGACTCGTAATACGCCCCTTCTCTTCTGTGAGCACGCTCACAGCCTGAAGCAGAAAGCGGGAGTTAACAGAGAAAGTTCATAACCACCTTCATGATACCTGTTATCTCTAACTGGTGCTTGAGGTTCCATACCAGTCATAGCAATTTACTTACTTCCTAACATTTATTTTTATTTCTACATTATTTCTTATAATTGGCCTTTCTTTTAGATGGAACCCACAAACACAAATCATAAATGATAATTGTCAGTCATGATATTATATTGAATAATATCTGCTTCAAGCTTTTTTGGCAGTGTTTTTTAAACAGGTGTGTCAGTGCTTATTTTAGTGCAAACCAATGATATTTGCGTTGAATAATACCTTATTTAATCAGTCAGTAACCGGATATGTTTGCAACACACTTTTGACAAACTTAGTCATGCACAAACCTTTAAACTAGTGTTTAAACTTGTGATACATATTTAGAAATAGATTACATATCTTTAACAAAAAACATAAAAAGGGAAACGGAACTGTTGAGCTTTTAATTCACACTCATTAATCACATTATCACATCAGGATAAGTACATTCTTCTGTAATCCTTTTTTGCAGCAGTAAACACAATTAGTGATCTGATTGATAGGGTTGCTTTTGAGCTGCAACCATTGAGAAATCTTTCTTTCACATTTAATTAACCACACAGCACTACCTTTACTCTTTATGATAGAAACTTTGTTAAAAGGCTTGGTAGAAGAAAATGTAGCAACCAGAGCTAAACTTTTAACCCTGCCAACCCATCTCCATTTTATACCCTCCTAATGCTGTTCACCCTCTTAAATGCTGCTATATACCTTGCTTATTGCCGTCTCTGTACTCCCTTAAAACCACCGCTTCACTTTTTTAACGTTCTTTTCCCCATGTCCAAATAACCTCTTCACTAATGCCTACACTCCAGCTTTTTAGGTACCTCATATACAGTACATCCCGACTGCCCATTAAGTGTTATGACCAACAATTGCCCTTATTTTTGTCTTGGAAATAATAAATCATTTTATGCTGCCTTTCAGGAGTTCTGATGTACCGTGGTTTTCCTCTGGATTTGTTCATGGCTCAGTGCTACGCCAACGTAGATGACCTCGGCAAGGGCCGGCAGATGCCTGTTCACTATGGCTCAAAAGATCTGAACTTTGTCACCATCTCCTCTCCTCTGGCCACTCAGATTCCCCAGGGTGAGCTGTACACCTGTGTGTTATTAACCTCTCCAGTATGTAAGTACAAGCATGTATCTATGAATACAAATTCCTGCCTCGTGTTTTTTGCAGCGGCTGGAGCTGCATATGCTGTCAAGAGAGAAAACATGAACCGAGCCGTAATCTGTTACTTCGGAGAGGGAGCAGCTAGCGAAGGGGATGCACACGCCGGCTTCAACTTCTCTGCCACCCTCGAGTGCCCGCTGATATTCTTCTGTCGTAACAACGGCTACGCCATCTCCACCCCAACCAATGAACAGTACAGGGGAGATGGCATTGGTAAGAAGCCTTCGTGTGGTAATCTGCAGTATCTAATTTCAAATCCTCAGCCGCTCTCATGAAAACATGTTTCAATCTTCTCAAAATGAACAGCTGCTCGTGGTCCGGGTTATGGCATGTTGTCCATACGTGTTGATGGTAATGATGTGTTTGCCGTGTACAATGCAACAAAAGAGGCGCGCCGCAGGGCTGTGGCTGAGAACCAGCCCTTCCTCATTGAAGCAATGACCTACAGGTAAGTTGGTGTTTGATCATTTGTGACCATTCTACATTTTCACACTTAGAACACATGAATAACTTATCCTGACTGATTTATCATCATGAAGTTTTGGTGATTAGACTACTTTAAATTAAACCTCTGTAATCTAAGAAGTAATATATTAAAACAAAACGGTTACTACAGAATATTCATTTCATTTTCAGCATTCTGTGTTTTGATATTAGAAATAAATATTTATCAGAGAAATAACTAGTTGCTCTAGAGCAAAAGTCGATCAGAAATGTGTCGACCCGGGGTGATTAATCAATAACAAAGGACATTTTCTTTTGACAAAGTAATTTAATGTAGCGTTGTAGAAAATGTACGCGCCCTTAAAATGTTGAGGTATGAAAAGCGAATTGGAGGATACTAATTCTGTTGTTTCTTCAGAATTGGTCACCACAGCACCAGTGACGACAGCTCAGCTTACCGTTCTGTGGACGAGGTAAACTACTGGGACAAACAGGATCATCCCATCTCCAGGCTGAGACACTACATGACAGCCCGTGGCTGGTGGAGCGAGGACGACGAGAGAAGCTGGCGGAAGCAATCCCGCAAGATGGTGATGGAGGCTTTTGAAAGGGCAGAGAAACGCCAGAAGCCCAATCCTGAACTGCTGTTTACTGACGTGTACGAGGAGATGACGACCGGTCTGTCCAAGCAGAGGGAGTCCATGGTGAGGCATGTGCAGCAGTACAAAGAGCACTACCCACTTGACCTGTACGATAAGATGGGCTGACAAGATGGAACAAGTTGTGATTTGGTGAACAAAGTGGGAGTGTTTGAGGATTGAGACTGGGATAAAACTGTTGCACACTAACTAGTCATAAAAGTATAGTTTTGATATGATGTGTCATTTCTTCCTGCACAGCAGAGGGAGGGGAAAAACATTATGCTTTCTAAAGTATTCTACCACATGCCTCTGGGTTTGGTGCCTTAAGTTAATACTGTAGATTTACTGTTGGATATAAAACTCTAAAAGTGCTTAATCACACTTACCTTTCATGGTTGTTTGAATGTCACAGGTTACCTTTTTTTCCAAGTGCAGCAAAACAATGGCTGGTGTTGTTTCCACTGCAATTAACAGAAGTAAACAAATCGAGCAATACAATGGTTGAGGTTAACTCTTGTTGTGTATGTTTCCTATATTGTAGCTGTCTTCTTTGGTGATTGTGTTCTTTATCAGGTTTCATTGTGTATCTCTGAGGTGACGTTTTAGATGGGTTTGTATGCCACAATGCTGTTACACACCATCACAAATCCCAGAACTGTAAACCTGTCTAGCTCTGTGTATCTGTTTGGTGTTTTGTGGGAAAATAAACGATGTACATTTCAAATGTTTTGGTGAATTTATTTTTATTTAAAGTCATTTGAAAAATTGAAATGGGTTTTATAAAAATATCAACAATCTTAAATTTGATTTAAAATACCTTCATGCTCAATTTGCCTCCAATCATAACACCCAGTCCTGCTTAAAGATAAAAAGTTGCTTTACTCAAATCTTGCCTGTCAAACTGCTCTTCTTTCTTCATGGTAAAAGATTAAGTCACCAGCAGACAGTGCAAAACCCTTGATTACAATTCTTACTGCTGCATGATCTGAGACAGGACAGAGAGAGGGACAATGATGAAAGAATACAAGCTACTGTTCTTCTCTCTTTAATCACTGCTATCACAGTCCAGTTTAACAAGTCAGTAATGGGCTGTGAATTCCCCTCCACAGCTTCTTTATCTGCTGTGGGGAGCGCTGATGAGTTAGAATAAGCTCTTTATGCGCACACAGATACTCTCGATCCTCCTTTTTTATGTCAAAGGTGTGGAAGCCTCTGTGTGCCTCAGGAGAAACTCCTATAGCCTTAAAGCACGTCCCAGTGTAGACATCGTCGATGGGATAGAAAGGAATGATATGTGAAACTGAATATAGCGGTTTCAGCAATGCTCCAGAGATAACAAATCCACCTCCACCAGCATAAGCAGGATAAGGGCCGTCGTAGAAGCTCAGAGGTATGAAGTATTTGCTTTTAGGGTCTCTGAGTGGACTTGCTGTGCTTATGACATCTCCAACATACAACTTGGAGGCTTTCGATGAATCCAGCGACTGCAGGTAGCTGAGTAATAGTGGTGTGTTGACAAAAACATCATCATCCCCACTAAAAACGAAGGTGACATGAGGACAGTGTTGCAGTGTCCACTGGAGGAACACATTCATTTTGAGCGTTAGGTTCAAGAAGGATTCATGGAAGTCCCACTGCAGGATGTCCCCAAAGTGCCTTGCTTCAAATGAAAGCAGAATGCTGAGGTCTGGGTCATCCTCTTTTGGGCTACCCATGAGAAACACTGTGCGTACTCTCTGCCCATTCTGATATATCCCCTCTCGTCCCCAGGTCTCCCGCAAGGCCTGCCTCTGCTCAAAGTGTCCAGGAATTGACTTGATACCAAAAAGCAGTAATGTTTGGTTTCCTGCTTCCCTACCACCAGCAATGCACTTTCGAGGTTGATTTAACACGACAGGAGAGTTCCTGCAGTCCATGCCCTCAACAAAGTCTTGGAATAGGTCAGGGTAGGAATTGAAGTCATGCATATTGGTTCGTAGAAGCTCTTGGTTTGTCTCTTTGCAGTGAGACCAATTGGAGTGATGTCTGAAAGGATTTTCTCCCTTGTCCAGGTTTGTGAGGGCCGAATACAGCAGACGGTTCCAGTATCCTCGATTTTGAGGGATTGTCCGTCTGAAGTCTTCAGACACAGTGACATTTTCAACAACATCAACATCAGGTTGAGGCACAGTGACACTCTCCTGCTTAGATGATTGTGTTATTACATCGCTGTCGAGGACCTGGACCTGGAGGCTGGGATGCTCCGGGAGGTCCTCTGGTGTAGCCTTGTGACTGTATGTCGTCTCTAAGTGTAGGGTCGAGTAGAAAAAGATCAGGAATAAAGAGACAAGTAAAACCATAGCACTGAAGGTTCGAATATGGCTCATCGGTCCGAGGTAAGAACAACAAGCTGTGTGCTGTGTTGTTCTTACAAATGGATCATCTTTCAGGGGAGATGGTCCTTGAACCTGGTGTGTTTATGTCTTCAGGTTACACAGAACCTGCCAGTAGGTGACACACTGGACAAACCTGCCAACAGAATAAATACAGAGTTGACATTTCCAGGATGTAAATTGACACATTACAGATTTGAACGTCAGCAAGAATGTATGATAAACTTCCGTAAGTGTGTAATGGAAATTGCGAATGACACTGCTGGATGCCATTTAGTCCTACCCAACTTAAAGAGCTGATATAACGTCAGCATAATTTATTGAAACAATAGGCTACCTGTTTACCAAATACGTTATTTGTATACTACGTACTTAAATATTTTAAATCTATTTTTTATTTGATTAGGGCATGGTTGATTTTAGATTATCACCCTCTGTTGAGCACATTTTAAAATTAGAATGGACAGTGACATCGTCAAGTAACCCGCCTCATAAACAACATTTCAACAATTATTTTAAGGTCGCATTGCTTACAACTGGTTGGTAAAAAAAAAAGAAAAAGAAAAACACAAATACATAAACTTTACGAAAGGCCCAGTATTTTTTGAAAAAAAGTTACGGTTGTACATCTGTTCTTTAAAGTAACAAAAATATTTTCTGTTAATTTGCCTCAGGTGATAGTGTCTTAACAAAAGGTAGCCGCCGGCTGCAACTCTGTTGGGATACAGTTGAAACCCATCCTTCTCCCAAGTGTTTAATTAGCGCCAAACAGGCTTTGTCTAAATAACAAACAGGTTAAGTCAACAGTGGCCTCTCCGATTAATCAGCATAACAGTAAATTAAGAGAACACCTGTGACTTCAAAAGCAATACATAACTATGAATACCGCATACATTGTATATTCGTCTTAATAAAGTTAATTTACAGCCTTAAGAAGCATTGCGAATTTCATCCAAGTATGACTCCATTCAATTTTGACAAACTTTCCCGTCCTTTATGAAGAGTACATCGAGCTAGAGAGACTATTTTAACGAGGAATTTAAAAGGGCTAATCAATCCCAAAATAGATATTTAACAATTCAAGGCTTTTTAAATACTTACTTAATCCGATATGAACGTACACCGGGAAAAAAGGTTGAAGCATATGTTTGAAGCAGCAGAACAAAATAGTTCCCAGGAGCCTTCAGATCTTCCAACAGGTAGGTATGTGCTTTCACCGCATCACTTAGTTATCAACCTTATACTTTTCCTTAATGTAAGTGAGGTAGCTTGGGAGTGCGTGTAGGTGCAGGTCTGTACTTAAGATCAGATGATCACTGCACACAGCAGAGCAGGCAGACTGTGGAGGCCACGCCCAGGATGCCGTGGTCTTAGACCGCTTTATTGAAACGTTTGACAGCAAACAACAATGATGTACAAATTATTGAAGACCAATTGTCTATTGACAACATCATAAGGGAGATACATGGGCACAGTGTTCGGATCAGTAAAGCTCCTTTTCTTTAATGTATTGCATCTTGTGCAGGCTTTTTAAAAATGTATTTTTTTCAGCCTGGGTAGTAAGAACAGGAAAAGACACAAACCAGACAACCACAAAACACTCATGAGAAAAAACTTCAATGCAGAGATGGCTGCTCTAGTTTTCTCACACATACTAAACCATGCAAATGTTCAAAGGTGATGGGCTTCTTTCACCTTCGCCTGTGGAATAAAAGCACTTTAAATGTAACTGACAAAAGTAAGCTAATTAATTGAAAACGCTTCTAAAAGCATTAATTTTCTTTCATCAAATCTAGCTGTTCACATCCTGAGAACTTCGCAGTTTAAGGCAGAGGGGGTATTTGCCGTGGAAGAACCTCTGAGCTCTGCGGCTAAGATGAAGTGCTGCTTAATTAGAGGTGCCCTGATATAACCTACAGTATACTTACAGTACACTCAAGCACACAAAAGTACCAAAAGCCAATGTGATTGTTTTTATTGGCATTTTGGTCAGTCTATTTTATTTGAAGCATATTCTGGAAAATAGATTTTGTAGATCAAAGTGTTAGTAAGTTGGCATCCTCTCATCCATCTCATATCAAAAAAACAAAAACAAATAAAACCTTTATGATATAAGTGTGCTGGTATGTTTTGTATGGCAGCCCATTATGAATATTTTAACTTATGTTGGGCCACTACCTGTTTCATAACAATATACAATTTACATAATTTGTGCATTGCGCACTCTAGAAAATAGTGTTCAAGACCATCATTTTGGAACATGAGTTGAGCAGATTAAAAAGGCAAAGAGAAATACTTCAGATGGTAGGAAAGAAACACAGTATCTGTGAAGGAATAAAGGGTCAAAGAGTTAAGATTGTTGCTAGAATGGAAGTGAGAGGCTCAGGGCAAAGAGAAAGATGCAAGTCGGCCATTGAGGGCTAGCAGGAAAGGAAGTCAGCGAAGGTCGCTCTCGTCGTCCTGAATGGTTTTCTTGATACGGAGAAGCATGGTGGTGAGCCACTGGTCCAACCGTGAAATGGTGTCAAATTCCTTCACCTAAGGAATAAGCAGTAAATATTACCAAAATGATCCATCTCTCAAATGTTTTAAAGCATAAAATAATTTCTGGTTTGTACTATCTATAAAATAAAAAGCAGAAAACAATATTTGGACATTCTGTGTTTAGGTATTATAAATGAATATTTATCAGTGAAATATGTAGTTGCTCTACAACAAAAGCCTTTATTGCAGTGGCTAAATCATTAAAAAAGCCAACATGTTAAGACCACTGTATGTCTTCGGGAAAGCCCTGACAAAGACCTACAGTGGCGGAAACATGTTTTGTTTGAAAGGTGTTCCCTAATCGTTACATTTTCATATTTAGGCTGCCTGGGTCGGCTGTAAGTAAACCGCTTACTCACCGAGTCAGTATAGGCTTCCACATTCTGTTCTTCATAAGCATCTAGAAGTTTCTGGTGAGATAAAAAAAAAGGAAGTGTTTTGTGTTGTTCTAAACTGCACATCAGAAAGGCAGCCACAAGACAAAAAGGAAAGGGATGTGTGCGCTGCGGTATTAACCGCAAAATGTAAACACTACGCGTTCACAGAGCAGACCTGACGGAGACATGGAGACGTGAGTTTTCTTTTCATAAAGTTACTGTCACGGTGCAGATCACGCTGATTAAACATACGTCTGAACATTAGAAACGGTTGATGACATGCCGTATAAATAACACAACAGCAGCCCACAGGTCTATTTGTATTTATTTTATGAGGAAACGTGTCACTCCACATGAACTATGCTACTTTTTCATAAGGGTGTCTGAACCAAGAGTGGTAAAACTAAAAAAAGGGGGGGTGTTATGTTAAAGGAAAATAGACTTAAAAGTCCTAAATAATAAGAAATATGACAATAATTGTTTATATGGACATGAAAACACACTGTATTAATCTGGTATAATTTCCTATATTTTTGAATATTGCAATAAATATGGCAGAACAAACAAAAAGATATCCCTACGTTTTTTTCCAATATCATGCAGACCTAGTGGGCGAAATAAAACTCGACCAATCAGCACTGCAGGCCCTGCCCTGAAAGTTCCTGGACCTTTGGAAAGTACTACCCCCTGAGCAGAGACTTTTTAGGAGGTAAGTCAATTACCCTGGAACTAAATTTAGACCCTGGTTCCTGCTGTCAAAACGCACAGAGTTCCTCAAAAGGTTCCTACTTCCTGGGGAAAGTTCCTGCTGTCTAAAAGCACCTGTTCTCTTGCTCTCGCTCTCTCTGGTCCCCGCTGCCGCTGTCCCCCGCTTGCGCACTCGCGAAGTGCGGGCAATTGAGCTTCGTCCAATCAGCATTCGAGTCAACGGACTGTTTAATATATTGTCTACCAGCGCAACGGTTGAGGAAACGGAGACCCAGTGTTCCAGAACGGACTTAAGACGTTATAGTTGTCAAGCTGACCTGTTGAAGTTTTGTGTGCATAGAAACGTGAGTCACAGTTGTTCCATACCTTTGATTTATCATAGTGTCTTGCTACTGTTAAGTTTATTGTTTAAGCTAGGTTTATGGCGTTTAGACAGCCCAGCATAGAGTCACGTGATTAGCTCTTAAAGGGGCAGAACCCAATTTACTCACTATGCAGGAAATGTGCATTTTTGTCAGCCAGCCTTGCTAATACCGCATCAGATTGCCATATTGCATTCGTTCATTATGCCTTCGCAATAAATAATCCTGATTTGAACGTCAGTCATCTCTTGTGGAATCTTTTACTGGGTCCCCTGCAGCGGGTCAATCCCCAGTCAACCAGTTTTCAGTGATTTTTACAGTTTCAATTACAAGCATGTGGATTAACGACTGTTCGTCGTCATCAACAGTTTTTGTTGAACACAACAACAGAGACCATAGCAGAGGGAAACAGAAAGCAACATTTATCTCAGGAGTCTGTTGAGTACACTGCTCTCCATCAGCCCCTCAATATCTAAAGGAATATTCAATGTTTATCTTAAACGATACTGGAATAGAAACAACTTAGAACCTACCTTCAACAGCTTGCATTCTCGAGCATCTGAAAAGGCCGGGAACATTTCTTCGTACTTCTGCACAGCAAGCTGGGAAACAAGAGGATGGTTATTAGAACAGAGATTTGCATTACACATGCTGTACATGGACACAAGTTCTGTGTTGCAGCTTACTTTTGCATTCAGCATGTCAACACAGAAGTGACAGAGCGCTGCTTTGAAGAAGTGATCCTTGGCACTGTATTTCAGGAGTGTACTGTCCATTGCATGGGTTCCAACCTAAAATCACAAAGTACAATTCACATTTTATTTGTTGTTGTTTGTGTTTTATTATAACAGCCCCTGAAGTGACTGATGGTACATTGAGATGAAGGACATGAGCATCATCACACCTGTTCATAGATCTCAATTGCTTTTGGATACTGCTCCAGCTGTGCTGCGTACGTTGCTACTTTCAGAAGGCACTTGTTCGCTGAACTGAAAATGAAAATCAAGAACTTTCCCAATCCACGTATTCCCAGAAATCACTAGTCAAACATGACTTAAAAATGTATAAAGATGTACAATGAAAAGTAAACATTAATTTGAAAAACAAGAAAAGAAAAAATACATAAGCTTTAAAGGAGAAGTTTGGTATTTTTAAACCTAGACCCTATTTTTTTACAAATTTGGGTGACGAAATTACTCTTTTGGAATTGGTCCAGTAAATGGCCTCCGCTGTAGCCGTGCTAAGGCCGCAATGGCATCGTATTCAAATGCCTCATCTTCATCGTGGAAATCAGGTAAATATTCAGAATCCTCTCTCCAACTCTAACTCAGGTTTCCACCCTCCTATTCAGGTAACATCTCACCACCCACGAGATTTCAGAGCGAGACTTCTCCTTGAGCGAGACTTCCGTTTCTGGTTACACAAAAAGGATCTTACTCTTTAATAAAAAGGACGATCTTTGTAGGGATAATTTCCGTAATGTTGTCGGACACCTGGAGATAAATCTGAGCATGTGAGTGGCAAAAACAAGCACTTTTAGTGGACGCACTTTGATCGGCGCAATTGCCCCAGGGGATTATCTTGCTGTATCACGTCAATTCCGGAGGCCATCGACTTGACCGATTCCAAGTTTTTATTCCTATGAGTAATTTCAACACCCAATTTTGTAAAAATAGGGTCCAGGTTTAAAATTACCGAACTTGTCCTTTAACAACATTTAAGCCAAAAAGATAGCAAGACAACATTTTGCTAATTCAAAATAGTCACCTGGTGGATTCTTCTCCTTTGTAATAATCTGCTGCCTGTTCATAATGAGCAATGGCCTGTAATGTAAAATGTACAAAAGCAAAATAAGAATTGTTTTAAACACAAGATTATTTGGCAGACACTATGAGAGGCACAAACTTTCCTCACACACAGATATTTCATCTTTGTCTCACCTTGTCGATGTCCACCAGCTCTGTCTCATATATTTCTGCGATGGTGATGTGATGTTTGGCTGCAATGGTGAAGCGCCCCTGATACAAACATAAAAGATGACGGGAGAAGTGAACAGGGGGAGTAACATGTTGTATAAGTTATTTCAGATAAACATAAAAAGACCTTTTCCAAAATTAAAAATTTAGATGTTAAGTTAAGTTCATAGACTCACCATATCCGTGTATATCTCAATGGCTCTATTTAAGCAGTTTATGGCCTCTGTTGAGAAAAATAATTATATTTAGACAGACGACATATCCCACACACTGCAATTATCCAGGGAAATGACTTTAATGAAAAACAAATAAAGAATAAACTTTGGTTACATGATTAACAAAATTAGAAGCAACCAGTTGCGAGACGTGCAAAGTACAAGGGTTCAAAAGAGGGTTATCACTCGGCCTAATTTCATTCTTTATTTACTTGTCTGTGGTCGAAAGCAGTAATTTCTGTAAGCTCCAGTGTACAATGTACGGCAGCTTGTAAAAAGAGCGTTAAAAGTGAGCTTCGGCAGCTATATATATTCCAAGGTCTGTGATGAGTAATTATTACCTTGTGGATCTGCTTTTTTGAAGGCGTTTCCTGCATCTATGAAGTTAGTTGCTGCATCGTGTTTACTCTGCATCTGGAGGTGAAGACGAGCAGCCTGGGAGAATGCATTTCCTGCAGCTGAAAGGACAAAGGTTCATGTTACAGGACTAACAGTCTTTACAGACATAAGGTGCTTTTCGACAGCAGGAACAAGGAAGATGGCATTCATTACACTTGTTTATTCTACCTGTAAAAATCATTCTTACCACACCAATTCTTGGCCATTTTGAACATGTTGGCTGCCCTCACATACATGTCACAGGCCTCTTCCATCTTTGAGGAACCCCTGTGTGAGAGCACATGTGGCTAGTTAAACAAGACTTGTGCAGACTGCTGCTGGGTGATTCAGTAAATATATGGAGTGCCTAAGTGGAGTAATACACCAATAATAAGGGGACATTTTTGACATTTATCAGTTAAAACAACAGCTGAAATAAGTTCCTAAAGTCTTTAATATTATTTAGAGAGAGAGACAACATGAATCCACCATGAGCAGCACTTAGCAACGTTTGCCACAGTGGCAAGGAAAAACTTCCTTTTGGCAGGCAGAAACCTTGTGAGCCAAACTCATGTTGAACAGCCATCTGCCTCGACTGGATGGGCCGATATAATGACACCAAACTCGACATTAGTCGGCCATAGTGTACCAAAACAAAATCCTTATCATGGTATCAATAATCTGAATATTCTGAAATCAATAACTTATCCAGATGGGCATGTGTGTAATTTTAAATAGAAAGTCTTTTTAATAAGCAAGTTTTGGATTGCTATAGCCATGCTTGTTACGTTACCTACTGTTATATTACATAATCTGATGCAACTCACAAATGCACTCTGCAATTGTAAACAAATATGCTGGACATGTGATTTGCCCCTAGCGACTGGATGTCCTTGAGAAATGTTCCAGTAGATGGCGCTATACCAACAACATTAAAGCTAATGTGTTTTTGCATTAGGTGTTTCTCACTTGACGTGTTTGATGGCACGTCTTGATTACTACCAAATCAATACATGGCTTAAAAAGCCACCTTAAATAACACAGTGCCTTAATTTAGCCTCGTTCACAGCTGCATACAGTTATATTTCACACGACTTTTTTTCACAGATGTGATCAGCCGTGATCTGATGGAAGATAACGCTTCATATGCAGCTGAACTGCCGCACATCCACATTTGAATAACAATGACCACAACAATTTAGCAATAGCAACAAAGCAGCTCAGTGTGACAGAAGGGTTTAGGATTTGTTTATGTTCTGCCTGCAGATCTGGAAGTAAGTGGTCACCTAGCCACCTTCCGCGTAGTTGGCCATTAGCTAGCTTGACAAAATTAGCTAAACAGTAGCTAACTGAAATACTCACCCAAACATGGCTCCAAAAAACGACTGCGACGATTTTACTTTTCTTTCAGCCTCAGCCATTAAAGCTGTCGCCTCCTTATCTTTCCCGCTATTGTCCATTTTCGTTTTACAGCACCGATTTGGAGAAGGAACGAGGAAATGCGAAAGTCAACAAACTTGCTAACCAGTGCTAGCAGCGGATGGTTCGGTTTGCCTTGTCACATCACCAGCCTCAAAGTAACCATCACCTCTGTCATGTGACATGGGAGTAGTGGAAACAGTGCTGCTGCGTTTAGGTGCTCGTCGTAAACTCCAATATCCATCTTCCCCAAGCCAAAAATATCTACCACAATTGTTCTTAGCCTACAATACCCTTGAGAATACCCCAATACCTAAAATGGAACAATTGAACAAGACAAAGCTGAGACAATTTTCTGATAATCAATTACACTTTCATAGACTCTAGATGCTGTACTACTGCACTCCAGAACTACTTATCTAATTTGTACTTAATGTTATTGATTTTAATTTTTTTGTATCTATTTTGCTAAGTATCATATTTCTTTTAATGTTCTTAATGTCTGTTTTTAAGCACTTTGAATTGCTCTATGTATGAATGGTGCTCTAATAATAAATTTGCCTTGCCTTACTAGAACACGAGCATGTGTTTTTGGGGTTGTTCATCAGTGGTTCGGAGACCAACTACCAATTATACTCATTAACGATCATGAATACTTAAGATCTTGTCGGATATATTGACATAAAACACATTCTCAGTCATATCTGTATTTCTTCACAAACACATAACAACGTTTCTGACAAAGAATATAATGCATCTAATGATACCTTGATGGCTCATACTAAATATTGACGCTGGACATATACATCATTCTAAAGCTGACATCAATAGTTGAGACCTACAGGTCACCAATTAACCAAACCTTGTATGTTATTGGCCTACAAAAAAAGGTGCAATCTAGAATCTTAAGTAAATTATGTAAAAACAATTGTAAAAGCTGAGCAAAAAGTCTCTATTTCCTCTCAGGATGCCTAAAACTGTAGTGGTAATGTGTATAATCCATGGTTAGATGCCATTACAACAGTTATGCACAAATATATGTCTTTCTGTCAGCAGGTCAAAGAGCATTCATGCACTTGCATGCCAACATTTCACCCACAGGCTGTCCAGGGAATCTGAACATCAACTTTTTGTTCTAAGACTTACTTTTATTGCCTGCAATATAACAGCTGAGCAAAAGTATGACGACAGCAAGGCCTTATCTTGTCTTGTCTTATTCATTATTAAAACTATTGGTTGGAACATGTTTGTTCTGCTTTTCCATGTTGAACTTTTTCAGCCTTATAGAAGATAGAACATATAGGCTACTTTGGCATTAATAGTTAAATACTATTAATAAAACTTTAATTTAAAATATGAAATTATGGTTATTGTTAGTAACTGAAGCCCAGTCTCTTAAAACGTTTCAAGTCCCCTCCTGCCTGAAGAGGAGACTGTCCCTTAACATATAACAGTTAATTCAGGTGCTGATCAGCAAAGTATTCACAAAATATATAACTTTTGTCACCATATTTGACTCTTGAAGATTTGGGACGCATACTCTTGCACACAAAATACTGTCTAAAACGCTCCATGAATGCCTTGAAATTGTCTATAATGTTCCAGATCCGATTTTATTTGGATCAGGTTATATTTTTTACTTTAAGCATTAGTTTCTGACATGGAAACTGCATTCTGTCAGTTCTTGAACGAGTTTAAGCATCATAAGCTTGACAGACACGACAGAAAGTCCTGCCACTATTGAGGTTTGACACAGCACAGATACTAGAAAACTATGCAGCATGCCGACGATATCTGCTCGTTTGGTTATATTGCTCTAACACCTCAGACCTCATCCTCAAAGCTACGGTGAAGAACTTTTGGTTTGTATTGATTTTGGTGACCCCCGTGGACAAAGCCGTGCCTCTTATCGCTTTGCTGATTTTGTCCTGTACATGCTTAAGTGATAGTTTTTAACAAAAAAATCTTATCCTGCTTTCTTTAACAGTCATATTTGTCACTCACTTTACATTTCTGACCAGGAAAATATAAACAAAGGCAGTAGCTAATCACTTTGTCTGACACCTACTCCCAACCAGCTGTTTCAGGCATTAAAAATAAATATATAAAAATAATTAATCTTGTCGCTGATGTATGGTTTGCTTTTGTAGGTCATATAGTAAGTAAGTAAGAGTAATCAGAATCAATTTCAGTCGGTTTCATAACCAGCGAAAAACTCCTCACAGGCGCTTTAAAGGAGAAGCCAATGTCACTGAGTAACAATGTAGAATTATTATCAGTAATTTATATATTTCAAAACTTTATGAACACACTGCCCGATAACTTCTACCTAGAAAAAACAACATGTCAATAAGACGAGGCACTGATTTCAATCAGGCAAAACGGAAGTGTCCTTTTTCCTGTCTGTAGTTGGGTCCTGTACAGCAGCCCGTGCGAGGCTGTCCTGGAGACCCCGCGCTGCCTGCACCTCTATCGTCTCGGGTGAGTTTGTTACAATGTAGCAATTTCTCTATTAATCCGAATAACTGTAATAAAGCTGCAATATTTGTGTACTGCAGTAAAGCCGCAAACTGCACAGCTACCGCAATCGAAGCGCCACACTGCTGCACGACCTGGCAAACATAGTCATTTTCCACCGAATTCCCAAGCATACCCCCCTCATCCAAGAGTATTCCAACATTAACTCATATTTTGCTTGCAAGTAGGGATAGATAGCTCGCTACGCAATTGCGTTTACACTTCTAAGCAGGCAATACTGCTCTGTCCTGGTTGAATAGAGCCGCCGCTGCACTGTATGAGTGTTAAAAGTGTGTCACTCGGTGGTTTGTTTTGAATGTCAAAGGCTAAAGCTAGCTGTACGTCTGAATATTGTTGATAGCTGGTTGGCTTAGCAGGTTAGCTAGCTAGGCTAACGAAATTCAACCCAGATACATAAAAATGCTGGAAGCAGAGTTAAAACGAGGTTTCGAAATCTAACGATTTATTTAATTAGAGTCGTAAGTCTCTCTTTTATAAGTTAAATACAATATGTAATTAAAAATCGACATAATATTAAACCATAGATCTCTGAAAACACCAGCTAGCTTGTAGCAAGCCGCTTGCAGTGTTTCCATTCATATCCTGCGCACTGGCTCTGCTCCGACCGAGTAATGGCTACTATCCGCTGCCTTTTTAGAGCGGCAACTGGGGATACGTCCCCCTCACAACCGCTCATATATGTCTGCGTGGGAATTTTGGGGACTTTTCGTCTTTGTGTTTCTGAAAGTGCTATGTACCGTTCGTGAGACTTGTGGTAAAATCAGCACAGCGGCACTGCAAATATTTCCAGGCTGCGTGAAAACCGCGCTTTTTCGATTTGTTGTCTATTTTCAGCCGCTGTACCTCTGTGTATAACAAACAACTCCTGCTTGATTTATTGACGAGTTTGTATCATCAGTGGGTTTTCTTGTTTTAGTAGTGAATATATGAAAACGCGACATATTACTACTGATAATGATGGGTTTATCTGCTGAAATATAAACTTTATTTTCTTTAGTAAAGAAACAGTACTTGTAGATGTTGAAGTTAAACAACCATTTATGATGTACCCTGTGCTTGTTTTAGTCTCACAGGAAGCTCCAGAGATGCTTGATCGTGATAAGTGATGTAATGTTTTAAATCATACTCTCAATTTAAACCTGGAAAGCACGGGGATTGTTAGAAAATAACAACTCACTCTTGACATTTATTTTTTTGAAACAAATTTTATGTATAATAACCGAATAATTACACATTTCTATATTTGGTATGTGGCAGAAATTGTAAGAGAACAATAGCAAACGATTAAATCATCCCAGTTTAAAGCTAATTTAAGTATTCATGGTGCAATGTACCATACACTACTCAAGAGTAACAAAGCAGCTCGGTAAAAAGTTGTTGTAAACAAATCTTTTTCTTCTGTGAATTGTTGAGAAGTTTGAACTAACACACTTAAAATATTATATTAAGTTTTTGTATCTCTGTCTGGCAAAGTGTATTGCAGCATCAACACAGCATTAGAAAGAAGTTTATGTCCTGTAAGAATGTATTTCAGCTTAGACGGCTATGCTGAAAAAGTGAGATAATTACATGGGGCAAAGATTTGCTGAGAGAATCCTTTAAATGTAATTTAAGATTTACGACTCTGAAACTGTTGTTAATTATGTATAAGCAAATGAAATGACTTCATTATTTGAAATAGGTATTGCTGTTTTACAGTTGTTTACAGTGATTTAATCCTGTCAAAAAACTATAAATCAGCATTCAAACATCACTGTACAACCAACCAAAAGCCTGAATATGGAGCTAAAATATCACACATCGGGGTGTTGAAAAAATAATATACATGTAACTTTGAACACATAATTGAAAATGCTCATTTGGGGAAAGTTTTGATAATTAAATAAATCATCAATGGACTTTTTCATCCTTAACAGTTGTCATGGATGATGAAGACGGCAGGTGCCTTCTAGATGTAATTTGGTAAGTCCTTATTGACATTGTACGTTTTATTTTTAGCAAACTGCAAATTGTCTGTTTTGTCTTGTCTGTCTACTTTTGTGAATCACATTGTTTTCTCCTGCAGTGACCCAGAAGCTCTCAATGACTTTCTTCATGGATCTGAGACCCATGTGAGTAAAAAAAATAAAAAAAGACGACACATTCCTTAGGCTTATGATTTATAGTTTGAATCGTGTGATGGGGAGTCTTACTTTTGGATATTTTAGTTGGTGCCTGCATGACACTGTATTTAAGTCACTTTCAGATTGCACATTGATGCACTCTGAAACCCACATGCCTCACTGCTTTCATTTATTTTATTTTTTTTCACTGCTTCCTCTGCTTAGTGGTTGTCTTTTTGATAGCACTATTTATGTTTTCAGTCTGCCTTTCCTTTTAAATAAGAAATGCTTATACTAACTCTTCCCAACTCTTATGATTTTGCTCCTCTGTCTGTTCTTTGGACTGTGCTCTGTCCCTTTCTTGCCCTCCTCCTCTGTTTGATGGTCCTTATGTTTCTCTATCCTGGTGACTTTTTCCTGCCTGTGTGGGTGCCTTTGGTTTCTGTCTGTCCTATCCTGGGTGGGTGTGTCTGTAGTTGGACACTGACGACCTTTTGGATGGTTCGAGTGACCCCTCCAGCTCGTTCTTCTCTACCACTGGGGTGAGTAAAATCCCCCATCCTCTTCCCTCTGTTTTCTATCCATCTATGTAGCATGCACCTCCAAATACCCTCCTGTTCCACTAACAGATCTACACTCTACAAGCTTTGATTTTCTGCAATGTGACACAAGGTTTTTGTGGGGTTTTCATGTTTGTATTTCTGTGTTTACTCAGTTACATTCCTTGCTATCACATCTAGTCATCAGAAATCATCTATCACTTGGTTTCACTTCTCTCCTCTTTACTTTCCTCCTTCCCTTTAAGGGCCATGTTCCAGAGGTCCAGCCTGCAGTCCAGCTGTCGGCCAATGAGCCGGCAGGCCTGCCCAGAGTCAGTGTTGACCTGGACTTCCTGGAAGATGATGACATCTTGGGAGGATCCCCAGGTGGTGAAGGTGGGAGCAATGGCATTGGGACAAATCACGAGCCATGTGACATCCTGCAGCAGAGCTTGGCTGAAGCGAACATCACAGAGCAAAGCTTACAGGAGGCAGAGGCTGAGCTGGACCTGGGCTCCTTTGGAATTCCAGGCCTTACACAGGTGGTTCAGACACTGCCTGATGCCAGCCTCTCTGGGGCTGGGGGCACCACTGTTGGTGTAGGCATAGGTGTTGGTGTTGGGGGAGCAGCAACCATTTTCCCTGGGTCAGCCCAAAGCACCACCGCTACTCCTCCCAATGCCACATCCGAAATGCTGGGGTCAGTGCTGGCTCAGCAGGGCCTTCAGCTCCAACCCCAGGTGATGAACAAGGCCATTAGTGTTCAGCCTTTTATGCAGCCTGTGGGCCTTGGAAATGTGACGCTTCAACCAATTTCGAGTCTTCAAGCTCTTCCTAATGGGAGTCAGTCTGGACATTTGGGTATTGGACAGATTCAGGTTGTGGGTCAACCTACAGTCATGACTATCAATCAGTCTGGGCAGCCAATCCTGGCTAAAGCCATGGGTGGGTACCAGCTGCACCAATCTGGGCCAGAGGTATCAGGTGCTGGTTCTCAGGCAGGACTTGGAGGCTCAGGGGGTGGACTTCTGATCCAAGGCAACAAAGCCACTTTGGGATCTCCAGCTTTAAATGGACCAGCTGTTTGTGTCAGCAGCACAAACAGCAGCAGTGGTGGTACAATGACTGCTGCTGGGCTTGTGGGCTTTGGCAGCACCTCTCTTAGTTCAGGAATTGGACCCCAGACGCAAACTCAAGGCCAAATCATGCAGAACGTGATCATCCAGCGCACACCAACACCCATTCAGCCTAAACCCCCTCAGGGGGGAGCCATCCAACCTAAACTCTTCAAACAGCAACAACAGCAGCAGCAGCCTCAACAAACACCACAGCCCTTGCAGAATGATGCCCACAAGGCTCTAGGGCTGCAGCAAATTCCAGTTACTACTGCTCAGAATGTAGCCTTCCTTACTGGAAAGCCAGGCTCAAACGTTGTCCTGAGTACTCAAGGCACAACACAAGGCCCTCAGTTTCAACAAACCCTATTCAAACAACAAGCAGCACAACCATCTGGCAAGCCCCTCAGTGTACACTTGTTAAACCAATCAGGCAGCATCGTTATTCCCTCTCAGACAGTTCTGCAAGGTCAGAACCACCAATTTCTCCTGCCACAGCTACAAGCTGGTGGACAGATCCTGACCCAACACCCGGGGGGCCACATAATAACTAGTCAGGGGCCTGGCGGACAGCTCATTGCAAACCAGATTTTAACTGCAAACCAGAACATTAACCTGAGTCAGGTGTTAACTTCACAGGGCCACCCTGGGGCTGCTCACATCCTCTCTGGGCCCATTCAGCTCCAGCCTGGCCAGATGGGCACACCCACCCTCTTTCAGATGCCTGTCTCATTGGCCCAGAGTCAAAGTCAGACACAGACGCATACTGTCTCAGGTCATGCCCAGACAGTCATACAGGGCATGCCAATCCAGAACTCCTTGACAATGCTTAGTCAGGTGGAAGGGCTAAGCCCTGCAGTCAGCCTTCAACCAGCCCTGCAACCCCAGCCAGGTGGAGTCCCCAGCAGCAGCAGCACAGGAGCAGCAACCATGGCTCAAGGCCAACCTGGAGAGTGTGTTACTGTGCTGGGTAGCTCCACAGACCAGGCTGCTCATCCCACTCAGCAGCACGTACCGCAGTCCTCTGTCCTTGCCATGCAACCATCTTCCGTGTCCACGGCTACAACAATTCCCTCCTCTTCTCCGTCCATGTCTGTGTCCACCTCTTCCTCTGTTACAGCAGTGGGGCTGGTCCCCCATCAGGCTCAGCACAGTCCAGGGAGATTACTCTTCACCAACCAGGGCTCTAGTATGATCCTAAGTCAGGAGTCTCTGCAGATGTTCCTGCAACAGGTTAGTGTCCCACTCTTTGCCTTCGCTGTGTACAGTTAACATTGTCTTAAAAAAATAAATAACATGCACGGAGTGATATCTCGATCTGACCTCTTTGGTTTACTATCTTACTCCCCCTTCCCTCCAATCCCCTTCCTCCTTCCCTCCTTGGTCCTGAAATGGTAAATATACTCCTATCAGGAGCCGCTCCACCAAACAGAGAATGAGTCAACCCCCTCTGTGGGCGTACCAGCATCTGTAATCGTCAGCAGCAACAACATCACTGCTCCGGCCCCCACTGTCCATGACAGCCAATTAACTGACTCTTGGGTGGGTCAGAGCCACAGCCCTTCCCCTGGCCCCTCCCACATGACAGCAGTGGTAAAGCAGGTAGAATTCCCCCTTATGTCAAGTCCCACCCACTTGCTGCTGCTGCCGCCACAATGTTAGGGTATCTTTCCTCTCCCCATGACTGCTCTGTTCTTCTCTTCTGTATTAGTCATTGCTTCCATCGCTCTCACAGTCGCTATGCAATTCCTACGCTGAAAAATTACTCATGCGCTTGCAGCTTCTGTTTGTTTCTTACATTGCTCTGTTGTATGTACAGGCATAATCATTCCAGTTGTCCATATGTGTTGTGTGCCACTGTGCTATTTTTATATTTAGCTGTATGCACCTTCAGTAGAATGTGGACTATCAATCAAGTGCCCATTATTTTATTTTTTTTAACTTGAGATCATTTCTGACTAATTCGGTATGTTCATTCTACTGTATGTATTTTGTAAGAACACAAAAAAACATTCTCATGCTTGATATAACAGCTACCAAGGTGCCAAATGCAACTTGTTCACCTCTTTACTAACACTCTGCTTAATCAAATTCAATCAACTCACCTTGCTCAATCAAATTCAATCAACTCACCTTCATCTGCTGCATTACTGACCAATCAATCAATCCACACCCCTCTACCCAGCACCTCTCATTTAGACGGACGAATTTAGTGCCACTACCCCTTGTAACCCCTTGTCTGACCGGTGTAATGATCCCCAAACGATAATTACATGCTCCCCTGACCCTAGTCCCTGAAATCTTCGGATCACCTTCTACTTCACCATCACGGGCCCGCAGATCTTGACTTCTTGCTTTCGTGAACTGTTTTTCTTTTTGGCTAGCCAAATGATCATTGCTCCCTTTTTGTGTCTAATCTTCTTCAAACGCTAGAAAAAAAATCAGCAGGCTTCTACTACTTTTAATTCAGCAACTAGATTGTAAAGTCTAACACTTTTGCTTTTGTACTGTTTGGTGTTTTTTACCCATGTTTTTATAATTTTTTATCAGGGTTCGGCGATAATTCAATAAGCATTTTGAACTTAAGTAGAATTGATTTAGTATAGTAATATGCTATAATTATACTGCTGTGCAAATTCACTTTTTTAAGAGAAATGTGGTTTAACCTTGAAAGATGCAAAGTGTAACATTCGAACGCTCACACAGAATTAAACAAAATACTTTATTAATTAATCTCAAAAATGTACTTTAGTTAGGATTCTGACAAAGTCTTATCGCCCAGCCCTTTTTTGTATCTAGCGTCAAATTCCTGACCAGGTTCTACAATATTTAGTAGATCGCGTGCATGCAGAACCTTCAGTGTGTGTGATTTTTGTGCTTGATGTCCTGTTTTTTCTGCTTTAAAATATTGGCTGCATTCTTGAATCAAATAAGCATATCAGTATTTTGTGGTTCCACTTCCTCAGGTACCCTCCAGTGGACATAAGCAGCCCCTGAAGATCCAGGGCATGTCCCCTTCACCAGCCTTGACCACTCACACCACGGCGCCCCCAGTCGCAGTCAGCCCCCAGCCCTCCCTGTCTCCTCTCACTCTGAGCCAGCAGATCCAGTCACCACATCATCAACAGCAGTCTCATCCTCAGCCTCAGCCACAGACTCAAACTCCCTCTCGCTCATGCACACCCTCATCTCACCCTCCGCTCTTTATTGTACATAACCAAATTGCAGAGTCCTCCCAACCAGCCCCACAAGGCCAGCCACAGCAGACGCAGCAGGCACACATTCAAGTTAAGCTTCAGCCTCAGCCACGGCCAGCGTCTCAGCCTGCCCCTTATCAACAAGAAATGCCTCCTATGGCACAGTCACCGAAACCTCTTCCTGCACCACCTGCACAGCTCCAGTTTACTGCTCCTCCTGTCAGCACTTCTGCCACTGCTGTCGTCAAAACCCAGGTTCCCATCCAGGGCCTGACAGCAGAGCAGCAGCACCACCTGCAATTAGTAGGAGCACAAATTCAGACCCTGTCAGGCATTACCCAGCCCTCACCTCAGCAAAAACAGCTGCTGGATAAACTGCACCAGGTATTGTCCCAGTTAACCACAAACATGTAATACATGTGATGCATGTATGATTGTGAATGTTATTTCCACAATTCAAATGCATTTATAATATCAAAAAGGGGCAATTTCTTGTATAAACATTGTCATTATTTGTTCTTAGGTCCAGCAGAACATCCTGCTGCAGGCCAAGCAGTCTACACAGCCTCAACCTCAGCCTCAAGCCACCAGTCAGTTCGGCTCCCAGCAAGATGTGCCTGTTGATAAAGTGGTGCTTGCATCATCTTCTAGCACTGGAACACCTGCTCAGCTTCTGTCGGTGCTGCAGCCCACGTCAGTGCTCGTCAAAACTCCTGCTACAGGTTAGTTACAGTTTACCACAAATGATGCGAAACGGCAGGACCCTGAGCAAACTTTGAAGTATTTCTTTTTGTTTGTTTTTAGCATCAAGTGACTTACAGGTATTCTCAGGAGCCCAAGGGCCAGCTGGATCAATGGTGAATCAGACTGTCACTCCTGCCAGCCTTACCCAGCCTGCACAGGTAAGTAACATCATGAATCCCATTGAGTTTTGGTAATTGTGTGTATTTCAATTATTTCTTTTTCCAACCAATCAGAATTTTAGAGTGATTTTGTTCTTTTAAAATGTTCCTTTCACGTTTTTTCTAAGTGTCTAACCTCTGTTTTTTTCTCCTCAAAGGTTCAGCCAAAGCCAGGGGTGATCAGCTCAGTTGGAGGGATGAGTCTGGGGAAAGGTGGGATACAGATACAGGTGTTAGGAACTAGTCTGACTCAGATGCCTGCACCACAGCCCCAAGCTCCAGTACAAACTCAGGTATAGTGTAAACCTAGTGTTAGTAAGGTCCTAAAAACGGCCTCTACTGTTTAAGCTTGAACTAAAGGTTTAATCATTGTTTTCTGTTTGTTTTCATCACAGACAACAACAATGAAGATGCCTTTCAGTGCAGAGCCAAGTAAAGAAGCCAGGTATGTGCTGCATGCACTTTAATGGCTTATTTCAACTGTCTCATAATGCCGTTTTTAAGTATTTATTTTTACACACCTCACTACAGGATGCTCGAACAGCTGAGGAAACAGCAGGGCTCAGTGCTTCACCCAAACTATAGTGCTCCTTTCAACTCTTTTGAGGACACACTGCACAGACTGCTGCCTTACCATGTCTACCAGGGAACTGCCAACTCTTCTCAAGACTATCAAAAAGGTAGCAATCTCCATAGCTTCTAGTGCAGAGGCCAACAGTTGAGTGCCACTTCCCCAAGTTTCACAATTTTTATGAACATCTGACTTCTCTTGTTCACAGTGGATGATGAATTTGAGAAGGTTTCCAGCCATCTACTGAAAAGGACCCAGGCCATGCTGGATAAATATCGCCACCTGCTCTTTTCAGAGTCAAAAGTAAGTTTCTATACCTGCTTATAACCACGAACCCTCCTGTCTTCTCTGTCCTGAATTGATTTTGAATTTGTGGGATTTGATGTTTGAACCTGAGCAGAGACTGGGCCCCTCGGCAGAGATGGTGATGATTGACCGGATGTTCATTCAGGAGGAAAAGCTGGCATTGAGTCAAGACAGAGTTTTGGCCCGGGAGAGACCAGGTACCCAACCAGTCTGTTGCCATACATGATCTTGTGGTTGTCTTGATCTAAATTTGGTGTATGCTAATGAAATTATCCTGTTTGTTTATTTCATTGCAGAGGAGTTTGTGGCAAACGTGCGTATGTTGGAGGGAGTATTCTCATCCCAACAGAAATCATCTTCTGCTGAGCCCACGTCTGCGAGTGGAGGTTCAGCAGCTGCTGTTCCTGCTCCAGCCCCTGCAGCTCCTGCCCAAGCCGCTCCTCCAAACATGGCTCTAAATCCTCCTACTGCACCCACCCCAGCTCCTGCTCCAGCTTCAACTCCTACTCCTACTCCTACTCCCACTCCTGCTCCAGCTCCCACCACAGCTCCTTCTGCTGCCCCTTCAGCCACCCCTTTCCCTCCCACCAAACTAGTAATAAAGCAGGGTGGAGGCGGAGCCTCTGTGTCCTGGTCAAGCAGCTGTCCCCCTCCTCCAGCTTCAGCAGGTAGGCTGGCTGAGCCCACCCGCCAGAGCTCCCCCTTAAGTCGTGCTCCAGCAGCACCATCCTCTCTCTGCTCTTCGTCTCAAGAAGCTGATGATGACGATGCTCTTCCGCAGAGAACCAGCAAACCGCCTATGAAAACTTACGAGGCTCGCAGGAGAATTGGTTTGAAGCTGAAGATCAAGCAGGATCAAACGGGGTTCAGTAAGGTGGTCCACAACACTGCCTTAGACCCAGTGCACACACCTCAACCTCAGCAAAGCAGCCAGTCCACATCCCAGACTCAGCCTCAGTTTGAAGATCCTGTGACACACCCAAAGTCCCACCCTTTAGTAACTCCTAATACAGTTATCAGAACTCAGTCCCCAGTATGCACCGCTCCTTCCGCCTCATCGGTTACCATAACAACCACTCAGTGTAACCCTTCACTGAGAGGTAATGTTCCCCACAATGCAGCCCCATCTTCATCCTCCACTTCCTCCACACAAATGAATGGGACGTTGGATCATCACGACGCGAGGGGAGTCAAACACAATTCTGCCTCTACTGCCACTCCCTCCCAGACGACCTGTCGTCTCCCCCTTCGAAAGACATACCGGGAAAACATTAGTCCCAGAGTTAGGCCTGGTGTCCCAGGAGGAGGAGATGAGAGTTTGGCATACCCCAGACCTACACCATCACCCCCCAGGCATGAGGCCTCTTCTCCTTCCTCAGAGAGGACAGTGATAGCCAGTGTGAAGGTGGAGAAAAGAAACAGGGAGGCCTCACACATTCACACAGACTCAAGCCACGAAACAGGCCGCTTAGGGAGTGCAATGCAGGGGCTGGAGGAAATGGACGAGGTGTTTAACCGTGGTATCAAAACTGCACAACACCATCATCTCCCACAGCTCCTCGACAGGGAGGGGGCAAAGGAGAGAGGGGAGGAGCACACAGACCAAGAGACAGATGTAAGTAAATATAAGAGGGTGAGTGGAAAAAATAGACATAGGGCAGGTGGTACATTCAGAATGGACCAGCATGCCCCTGGGCCTCCCTCTCCCGAGTCCTCCTTCACACGAGACTCTTTGCTTCCTGCCAAACGCTGTAAGTCAGACTCCCCTGACATGGATAATGCCAGCTTCTCCAGTGGAAGCCCTACGGAAGACCCTCTAAATGAGCACCTGCAGTGCGCCATTGACAGCATCCTAAACCTCCAGCAGGAACCCTCTGCCCGTGGGCACCACATTAAAGGGGGCAACAGCAGGCCCCACCAACACCAAAGCCAGCGCCCAGGGGGCTCGGCAGCCTCATCCCACAGACCCTCAGTTCCACCCTCCTCTTCTTCCTCGTCCTCCTCCTTGGCCCAGCACCCTCAGGTCGGTGGCCGTGGCCACAATGGCAACCTGGTGCCCCAGACTCAAAGCAGATAACAGCCCCTCAACCTATGGCCGAACTGACAAGAGGAACTAGAGACAGACTTGGAGGCAGGGGATGGGGGCACTGTGAAAACAGTATCACTGTACAACTCTGCCAAGCTGTGTTGGCTTTGTTTGTTTATTTGAATTGTCCTGACATTTCATTGTCATTTACAACTTGAGGTAGACCTGTAGTGAAAATAGTGAGAGTGTGGTCAAAGGTAAAACTGTCTTTGTGAATTGCAGACTTGAAGATGCCTCACATTTTCTATGTGTTCTCACAGCCAAGCTCAAGTGACGAGATGAAATTGTCAGAGGTGTTTGTTCCATTTCCTTCTCCTTTTTTTCACTTTTAATCTTTTCTTTTTCTCTTTCACTATTCATACATTCCTATCATGTGTGCCCTAGTCTTTATCAGCAGCGGTTAATCTCCTGGTTTTAAAGGTGAGCCAGTGATAATTAGGCAGCTCAATTAAACAGTTCAGAAGTCAACAACTTTCTCTGACTTGGATACCTGCAAGAGAAAAACAGGGTTCATACTGCAAAACATCACTACACATAGTGTCTTCCTTTTAACAACTAAATTCCCTTTTCATAAAGATAATGCTGCCCTACAAGAACAAACACAACATGCTAAATGTTACAATCCATCTCTAATAAAGTGGATTTCATCAGATGTGAAATTAACCTCCCTGCTCACAAGGGAGCTGCTCTTGGTCTGCCGTCGGCGAAGTGAATTAGTCCAGAAATCCATGAAACCTGCAATTCATAACGTGCATTTCAAAGTGAAATATTTTGAGATGTTTTCTTCTGGGTACTGTCAAGATGTATTGATAAGTTGTTAGGAAGATTCTGTTCTGGTTCTAATGAAATCACATTGTTTTTGTTTTTAGACTATCTCTCCACACACCTGCCCTCTTGTTGCGCATCATGCCAGGTTAGGACTATATGCATTTTAGTCAGCAGGGGGCAGGCCAGTTTTACCAGTTGAATTTCTCTGTTCTCAGTCTGCTTCATCTTTCTGCAACTGTATCCCTGCCTCCCATGTGTGTTTTGTATCTCTTATAAAGGCCTGGTGGACAATTCAAACACAAACGCAGCACAAGCATTGAAATGGAAAAAAAGGAACAATAATAATGTACAAAAAGACTGTAAGAGAATTTGAAGTATAGTATTACAGATTAATTTTGTATTGTATTTATTGTGTATAATGACACTTTTTAAAAAGAAATGTACATTTAGTAAAACTGTAAATTAAACCTTGCTTCTTTTATGAAACATTGCAGGTCCTTTAGTCATTTGTCCAGCAGTTTAGACTGCGATTCCCAATCGTCAGGGTGCATTCCTTTGCATGACTAATGATGACTGAGGAGTACTGTATGAGAGTTAGGAGGCGATGGTGGTAATGGTGGTGGCCATGGGGTGTGTTCTCTATCCGACAGCCAGCAGGTGGTGCATGGAAGTGGAAAAGCAGATCGTTTGTGTGTTTCGTTGCCTGGAAGGTTCAGAGGGGTTGGGAGGGGCAAAAGAGGTTGGACTGATGAGTGGAAAAACTGTCACAGCGGTAAATGAAAGATGTGTTACAGTAGTTTGAGTAGAAAAAACAAAACAATGAAAGTCATGGAGGAGTTTGAGGCTGGATGGGTGCAGCATGAGGTTTTGTTTATCGTTCAAAATATTCATAAGGACACTGTGAAAATATGTCATGATTAAAAAAAAATAAAAAAAGACTCCACCCAAATTATTTATTCAAAACCCCCCTCCTCTTGTTCCACGCCCTCTGACCACAAGTCAGCTCATCCCTGCCCTGAGCTAAATGTTAGTGCTGCCCACAGAGTTGCCAGGCATCCCTGAAAGAGGAGGTACATTAAACTAGGAGAAGCAAGCAAAGGGAGAGAGAAAAGTTAGCCCCAGTGCGTGGTGTGCTGTGTGTCTCAGTGTTTGCCTTGAGCTTTTTCAGCAAGCAGAGTACAGATCCTTGCCAGATCTGGAGCTCATCTGAAATACATTAAACCCTGGAGAAGAACGATCCTCTGTAATCTGGCTGCGTTGGCGCTCCACTGAGGGCTCCTATTTGCTGTCAGAGGTACACCCATACATGTAGCAGCAGCTCCTCCAAGAGACTGTTTTTTGTCTCCTCAAGTCAAAATATTTTCAAACTCCAGAGGGCAAGACTGGAGAGAGGGAGAAGTCAAGGTGCTCGAAGAAGACTTTCTCCATTATAACTCGGTAAATACTTCTTTTTAAACTTTTAATATTGATTTATTGCTCAGCATGTGATTTAACTTTTAGTCAAGTCAGATTGTGATGCTGTAGAGGAAACGGAGCCATGATAGTGTTTGATGAATGCAAAGATTACAGCTAAGATTCAGAACTAATGAACATTTTCTAGCTCTCAATAGTCTCTTTGAAAGGTTATCTCCATTTCTTCATTGGATATGCTCCTGCATGTTATACTTCCTTTTCTAAGGACAAACTGTGTTGCAATATTTGTGCACAATGCCACAGACCTTTTTTAACCATCCATAAAGTTAAGAAATGTATCCCAAAGCCTGAACGAAACCTTTCAGTCTCATGGAAAGACTTTAAAGCAAGTTTTCCTTGTACAGCTTGGCAGGAACAGTACTTTGTATGTAATGGCGGTCAAATTTAATTTAATGTAAGTTCGCCATCTTGATAAAAACTCTTTCCACACTGGTCTTGTGACATGTCAGGACTGTGTCGTCTTTTTCCCTGTGGGCAAGTTTTTTATATCCTTTTCCAAATGGGATTAGAAAGAGAGAAGCCCTCCACACCCGAGTTAACATCTGCTGACGCGTGTCTTACCTTTGTGCCTTTGTGTCAGTCTGCTTCTAATAAGGAGTCTTGCCTTCAATTCCTAATCCAGTGTTTCTGTTTGTGTAGACAGTGGTAAAAAAAAAAAGGTTGTAACTCCACGTTTTTCAAGTTTTGAACAACCCTCTATGAAGTCTTTCCCTTACACATACATTAGGAAACTATTTTGTGTTGTTAGAGACGAACTGCAGGGGATATAAGGAATGTCTTACTCATTTCACTTGAAAGAAATGAGCTGTTCATGTGCAAATCCTGACGCAGGGCTGGGTTTGCAAGTTTTCCAGCCTGAACACCAATTTTTTCCAGGCATGCACAGACAATGCTTGGCACACTCCTGGTGGGCCGAATCTTACTCCAGATTCCACATCCCTACTCTAGGTTGGGGAAGACTTAGGTCACCATTTACAAGAACACTTTTTGCCATCCGGATTAATCTCCTTTTCTGTCTGGACTAACCTCTACATGTCTCCCTTCACATTTCAGGGGCAAAAAGTTATCACTGTGGGGACTGTTTTCAGAGAGGAAGATCTAAACTTCAAACAAAATATCACCCCTAGAGTCTTTCTTGGCGTGTGCCGAGGAGTTCTCAAGGACAAGCGAGCAGCGTTCACATAAATACAGGAAACACCTGAAGGTTTTCGAAGATTCAGCTACAGGAAATACAGCTGTAAACAAGAGACAGACACTGATTTTTGTAAGAAGATCCCTATTATCTTTTTAGTCAATCAACATGTCACGCTGGGGGAGAAAAAATGTGAAAAAGACACCTGAGGTGATCCGCACTGTGACAGAAGGGCTCAAGTCGTTGTATCGGAAGAAGCTGCTGCCTCTGGAGGAGCACTATGGTTTCCATGACTTCCACTCTCAAAGCCTGGAGGATGCAGATTTTGATAACAAGCCTATGGTGCTGGTTGTGGGACAGTACTCCACTGGAAAGACAACGTTCATCAAGTAAGACTATCAGCACTGCATCAAACATTTGTTCACAGTTACATTTCTAACTTAATTGGAGTTCCAGTGCTGAAAAAATAATAAGCTTTATTTGTGACTGACAGGTATCTATTGGAGCAGGATATTCCTGGAAGCAGGGTGGGACCTGAGCCCACCACTGACTGCTTCACGGCCATCATGCATGGGGAAGTGGAGGGAGTCATCCCTGGGAATGCCCTTATTGTAGACCCCAACAAGCCTTTCCGCAAACTCAACCCGTTTGGAAACACCTTTCTCAACAGGTGAGAGCTGGGTTTTTATTCTCAATGATGTGTAATGTTTCCACTGAGAGAGCCACGAAGATATCAGTATGAAATTACTGACTGTGTGAGAGAACCCAATGAGGGAAAACAGGGAGATAACGGAACGTGTTTTAGCTCTTTGGAATTTCAAGTCCTTGTGCCAAATTTCAGAGTGGGAGGCACTTTCCTTATTTGTGGAAAAACGGAGAAAGGGAGCGATATCACCCGAGAGGGTGATGAAAGCTAGTGTACTCAGACAGGAACTGCAATGTACGCAAGTTCAAAGACAAGGTCAGAGGGCTGTACAGGCCCTCGGGGCAAAGACAAATACATGAAGTCACAGACTTTGTGAGGCTTAGGTAACCTGTGAGACAGACCTTAACATTGAAGTTCTTTCCTCTACTCTGTTTACTGTCGGGGCCGCCAGATTTCTGTGTATGTTTTTCCACTGCTGTGAGCCAAGAAAAAAGTCACATGTTTTACGATAAACTGCTGTAAGCATCTTGAAACATTGACATTCAGGCAAGAAATGGCAGGAACATACAGTGCTTCTTTTAGTGGAACTCCAGCGTGAAATTTCTGGTGCCAGTTTTCCAGCAGTGTCCCTCTCTCCCTCTGTAGGGCGTGTTTGTGAACGTATTTGCGTCGATCCTTTTGCGTTGACTTCCTGTTCTAGGAACCGGTGGGCTCGTTAAGCTCATAAGCCACAGGAAGTGGTGTTGTTGTTCTAAGCCACACATCGTTAGTGGGCCTTATTGTTTGATTCTGGCAGTAGTGGTCATTTTCCTTCAGGAAGCCCACAGCAATGTGAGGGGCTGCTTCCACACAATGGTCTGCAGTGGGAGGGGTGGAGGGTGTGGAGAGTGCAGCGTCCAATCTGCTCCTTGGATCACATTGGCCTCTTTGATAAGAGTTAACCATTTTGCACATGATTTAGATATTTTCTTCTGTGAAACTGACCTTTGTGAACTTGTGTTTTATGTGATATTTCTTCTTTCTACTGATAAAATACCAGGTTTCAGTGTGCACAGATGCCAAACCAGGTCCTGGAGAGTATCAGCATTATTGATACGCCGGGGATCCTGTCAGGTGCTAAGCAGAGAGTGAGCCGAGGTGAGAAAGGTGGCAAAGACGGCAGAGGTAAGGAGAGGGCATGGGGGGGCTGCAGAGACACACATCCCTCGACGTCAACTCACAAACTCATCTCCTTGGCACGCCTGGCTAACTCATGGGACCAGTTTGCTCTGTCACAATAACACTTGGCAGCAGGGCGAGAAAACATCTTAGCAATTCACTGAGCAGCCATAAAACCATAATCAGGAACAGAGATACAGAGAGAAATTCTGCAAGCACATCAAGAGGAATGTAATGTTGAGAAATAACTATCATCATCAACCACTAGAAGTTTTTCATTTTTCTATTCATCCACGCTTTAAGTAAACCATTTTTACTCAAATCATTCTGCATGAGCGACTAACAAGTTTAAAGGGTCTGTGCATCCAAATGATGAAAAATAGATTTCCTCACTTTCCACTGAACTTCTTTATCTCCTGAGGTTTTCAGATATCCATCTGTCTCCACCCCAGTACGACAGAGGTGAATGGAATGTTGTTTGTGGATTCAGCATTAACATGTCTTTCCAGATGGAGTGATCCAGTTTCTCTGGATAATCCCAACTATTTATCTGGGGAAAAGTAGTCCCAATGCAAACAGCTGAAGTTGGTTGGTTTGTGAAAAGATGATGCTGTGAACTTCTGTAAACAGTGCTGTGAGTACCATAAACACAAGTCTTTGAAAAAGCAAATTAGGGGATGGATAAATGAAAACCTCAGATAAAAACCAAACATATCTGCTGTCTGTGGCTACAGGAGGTGAGGAAATATGTTTTTTGTAATTGGGTTAGCTGACTGATCATTTTGACAAATAAATCACTGTAAAAACTTAAACACTTATTATGTAAACTGATATTCTACATGTCAAAAGTCAAAGCGTTGTTTTCACATTGTGGTACCTTGCATAAAATGAAGCCTGGTGTCTGATTGTACAGCTGTTGTGGGTTTGACAGATACAGACAAGAGGTGTGAAGGGTTTGTGTCTGTGTCGATCCTTCTCCCCTCTCCTCACCCTGTTGTGTGCATGCTGCACATTTATGTTTATGAACATCTTAATTAATTAACCTTTTTACTATCCGAACAGGTTATGACTTCCCAGCTGTCCTGCGCTGGTTTGCGGAGCGTGTGGACCGCATCATCCTGCTGTTTGATGCCCATAAACTGGAGATATCAGACGAGTTCTCTGAGGCCATCGGGGCCCTGAAAGGCAATGAGGACAAGCTGCGCGTGGTGCTCAACAAGGCAGACATGGTGGGAACCCAGCAGCTGATGAGAGTGTATGGGGCACTCATGTGGTCCCTGGGGAAGGTGTTTGGCACCCCGGAGGTTCTGCGTGTCTACATTGGCTCCTTCTGGTCAGAGCCACTGATGGTTGCAGATAACCGTAAGCTGTTTGAGCTGGAGGAGGAGGATCTGTTCGCTGACATCCAAAACCTTCCTCGCAATGCAGCTTTACGCAAGCTCAATGACCTGGTCAAGAGGGCGCGTCTGGTTAGGGTGAGTTTGATAGGCCTTTTTTCAATGAGTAACAATAGAGAGGTTTACAGTACTACACTCAAAAAGCTTGTTGTTTCATTTGCTATACTTTACTTTATCCCAGGTCCATGCCCACATCATCAGCTATCTGAAGCAGGAGATGCCTTCTGTCTTCAGGAAGGACAATAAAAAGAAAAATCTGATCTACCAGCTGCCAGTCATTTTCTCTAAGATCCAGCTGCAGCACAACATTTCTGCTGGAGACTTTCCAGATTGTACTAAAATGCAGGTTGGTCTGAGTCTGTTTTCCCTACTGGGCACATCTGGGAGGCAGTTATGTAAAGACTTCTTCTTCTCCTCCTCCTCCTTATCTACTCCAGAACATTTTTACTTCAGTTAGATGGAAATGTAATTATAAATCTACTGGCTGACACATTTTTATCATTTCCCTTTTAAAGGAGCAACTGATGGTTCATGATTTCACCAAGTTCAAAACCTTGAAGCCTAATCTGATGACAGCCCTCGATGAGTTACTCGCCGCTGACATTGCCAAGCTGATGCCTCTCTTGCGTCAGGAGGAGCTGGAAGCAGGGGAGCAACCAGGTGTGCAGGGCGGAGCCTTCCTCGGGACCCGCTGTGGACCGTTCAATGAGGGCGACCCCTTTGCCGAGGAGAACGGTGAGGGAGGTGAAGAGGAGGAGGAGGATTGGGTGGTGACCAAAGACAAGCCCAAATATGATGAAATCTTCTATAACCTCGCTCCCAATGAGGGGAAACTGAGCGGCACAAAGGCTAAGGACTGGATGGTGAGCTCCCGCCTGCCTAACTCGGTGCTGGGTCGCATCTGGAAGCTGTCAGATGTGGACCATGATGGCATGCTGGATGATGAAGAATTTGCCTTGGCCAGCCACCTAATTGAGGTCAAGCTGGAGGGCCATGGCCTCCCCCCTGAGCTTCCCACGCGTCTGATCCCACCCTCCAAACGCAGACAGAAGGGTTCGGATGCATAGACACGTGACAAAGTCCCTGGAGCTGAGAGAGACTCTTCTCTATTTGCTATCACACTTATGCTACTGTTGGTATTTGCTTTGTTTTCTCCAGACCCTGATCAATAAGTTGTATGTAATTCATTCAACTTTTTCTTTGAGACTGAATTGAGTCTTGCACAACGGAACATACTGTATTAAAGCCATAAGTCAATCCTTTGAGAGTATAACAAGGGCTTACTCGAAAGATTGTGTATTAGGAAGTCACACGGGTCTGGTTGCTTCTTTCCTTTGGCTCCCCAAAGTTTGCTTTACATGATGAGATTAAATATATATCTACGTATGTCTGCTGAGCACAGGTGAATAAAGGTTGGCGCCCCCTACGCGAGCGTTCAGTATTTTTTTGACTAAATATAGAGCAAAACTTTTCTGTATTAAATCCTTTAAAGTCAACATTCCTGAAGAGTCGAGATTTGAGTGGCACAGAATTAACTAGCTGATCATTTGTATGATTTTGATCCCGATCATTCCAGTGACTTTATCTACAAATTTGATTGACAAAGATTTATAATGCTCGAATGATTTGTTTAAAGCCTTTTTAACTGCCGGCACAGATCTAATATTTTTGCTTTTCACTTTAATGCTTTACGTGACACATTTTTGTGTAAACACTTTATATATTATTTTTGTAATTGTTGCTGTTGTTTTGTATGTGCAGGAGCAAGACCTCAGTTGCATTTTCTAAACTTTTCAACTAGACTGAATGATATAAAACTGACTACTGTACACAGCTCCACCAACTGTTATGTTAATGTAACCAATAAAATTCTCTGACTGTGTCAAGTCTCTTTGGTGACTTTTTTGTAAGTGATAAATACAAAAAGCGTGAAAGGTTTAGTAAATGTTTAGTTATTTAACATCTAGAATGTAAGATAAAGAACGTGATACAGAACTAACATCTGTGGGCATTCAGTATGGCACTCCTTTAAAAAGATTTTCTTTCCTATCAAGCTCATTTGGTCTCTCAGTGACAGACCACATAAACAGTGAGTCACACTCTCCCCTGCCAAGTCCCCATACCACCATTTTCCGAGGCTCTCTCCCCTCATTCCCACCATCTGAAGCGTTTTCTGCCTATCTTTCTCACGCAGGCGCACAGTTAAATACAGTCCATTCCCTGATCCCTGTCTAGTTCTACACTCTCTCACTAGCATGCCTGTAAGTCTTTTGGGTTATATCCTGTGTAAACTATGTGGTATAAGTTCAAATATGCGTCCTGTGTAAAGCCGTGTGTGTTTCAAATAAGCTTTGGAGAAGAAGGGGTTGTCTCCCTGCCTCCCTGTTCCCCTCCTCCATGGAAAGAAACACAAATGAGAAACAGAGGCAGCGCAGCCTTTCCTCCCCTCTCTCTGGCTCACAGTGACTCACATGTGAAGAATGTGGTGGGTTGGACCAAGAGTTATTAATATCTCCTTTCCTAGGGTCCGCTAAGTTTCCTCATGCTCATGCACAGGATCTAGACACTGTACCTTTATGAAAGACTTTACAACATCCCCCTATTTGGAGAATTCCCGAGCTAGACCTGCAGCACACCACACCCTCCTGTGTGTATTATTGTGTGTGAGAGAAAAAGGGGAGGTATTATGAGAGAAAAGTCAAGTAAGGTGACAAAATTCACCAAGTACAGCTGAAATGTACGTTGACTAGATATGAACGTACGCCAACTCCTCATATATCTGAAAGTCTTTGTCGTTTTATCTTAAAAAAACAGTTTTTAACTGTGCCTGCCTGTTACATAATTAGGCTGTGCTGAGTCATAAACCATCCTTAACTGTTGTTGCTCAAATCAAGCTACACAGTGCTATCACAGCCAAGAGGTGAGGCCTGGGAGGCCGGCCCAAGCTACAGCAGAGGATCCCCACCAACAGCAAACACCCCCAACACTGAAGATTACTCAACAAAACCGGGGTCTCCTTGTACGTCACTCAGTGTTTACTAGGGGAATTCCTCACTAGGAAACCTGCCTTGGAACAAAAACTGAAGTCATCGACTCTGGAGAGTGGTGACATCTGGTGGAAACAGGATTCCTGGCACCTTATACCGAAACTGAACACTACACTGTCTCGCTGTAGATGGCAGACTGTAGACACTTTCAGCAATAGGATTTTAAGGATAGTCTACACCCCATATTAGAAACTTCTTGAAAGTTCAAGTCTTGAAATACTTTATGAATGTTGAAAAAGTTGCTGTTATTATTCCTCACGTTCAATGTGGTCCTGAAGAGAGAGATGACGAGAACTAATAAGCTTCAGCTGCGACAATAAATTGAGCCAAGTGGATGTCTTCCACACAGCTGTTACAATACACGCAGCTGGACGTAACACGGACTCTGGATGTTGACCCATTTCTTGTTGTTGCCTTAGGAAGGGATCTCTTAATGCCCCGTATGGACAGAAGAAATAATCAATAACTTCCAATTTACATTTGTATGTGAACATTTTATGTAGACCAAATTATCCTTTAACCTCACTTTCTCCGCTTTTAAAAAAGCTTTTTAATCTGATGTTTTTGATTCATTTCTGATTGTTTTTTTTTCCAACAAAGATCGTGAACAATATCAATAAAATAACATAATTTGTGACAAACGAGTAAAGACATTTACAAATAAATTTTATTATCAATCCAACAAGAGAGCAAAGCATGTTGTGAATATTTTGATAAGCTTAGCTTAGCCCAAATATATTTTCCATTTCAGCTGCCTCACATGGCATTTTCTTCTTTCACTAAATTGACTCAAACCTTAACATTTAGAAACATCGATGTAAAAAATATGCAAAATATAATGCAAGACATGAAGGCAAACTTAGCATCTCTATTTAGAAACATTTAGTATGAAAGGTAAAGTTGAATCAGTGTGTATAAAATATCTTTCAGGAATAATACCCAATCAACACATTGCCCAATTAAGCACTCCTTTTAGCTTCTCATCAGATCATCATAACATTCAAAAGAGCATTGAACTTTTTTTTTCCCACAACATGGGTTTATTGGATACTGCAGTGCTTAGAAACTGAAGTGGTTTTTGATGTCTTTGATCTGTTTCATCATGTCACCAATTTGCTGTCCTTGTTCTCTGAGGACATCCTGAACAACCTTCTTCTGGTGGGCATTAAGTGAGACGGTTGTCCTGGCTGCAGGCGCATCCTTGTCCACTTGTGTCTTCTGGTACTCCATCTTCATGTTCACCTGTTTGATTGAGTTGTCCAGGTGTTTCAGTTGATCACTAATGGTCTGCAGCTCCTTCCTCATATCCTTTTCACTGTTTGACAGTATGGGTAGTTGGTTTTGCAGGCTGCCCAGCACTTTTTTAACCCTGTTCATAATGGTTTCTTGACGATACTTTGCGTCTTCATACTTGTCAGCCAACCTCTCTGCTGCCTCTCTCAGACTCATCCTGTCCTCCCTGCACAGTGTCATCTCGTCTAGCTGCTTGTTCTTCTGGCCTGTAAGAAGTTTAACCCTTCTCTGCATCTCTTCACGGGCCATGTCCTGCTTGAGAATGTACTCTTCACGGAAGACCTGCGTGGCTCTGCTGAGGAGCTGCAGACACTCTGGAGGTGGTGGTGATGATGTGTTCTTGTCTCCAGCCTTTAGGACAAGAGGATTGGTGGAGCTACGTGCCAGGATGTTGCGGATGTGCTGCTCAAAGGAGTTGTCAGCCAGGCCACGCAGAGGGGAACTACCAGAGCCTGGACCTGGATGGGAACAAAGCAGGGGAGGGGAGGGAGGGCGAATGGAGCTCAGCAGGGGCAACAGGATGCACTCGTAGCTGTTGGTGATGCAGATCATGGTGGCTCCCAAGGAAAGGTCAGACACAATCAAAAAGCCACGGACTGGAGCTGACTGACTGGTTAGGAGGGGTCTGGTACAAAGAATGTGCTCCACAATACAGCGCTTCTCAGCAGCCAGCTCCTGGAGACCGTCCTTATCCTCCTCACCTGACTGGAGGAATTTCTGCAGCTTGTTGACCCAGATTAGCCCCACACCATGCACTCCTGCTTCATGGGTACAATGATACCTGTGCTGGCACAGGGGGTCTCTGTGCAGTCTGATTGGGCAGGTGAAATCAAACTCTTGGGGTTCCTCTTCCTCTGCTGTTGCTAATTTGAGGGTGAGCTCTAGCTCAACACACTCAAATACATAGAGAGCAGGCACTGCCTCTGTGCCTCTGATCCACTTCTCCACTGCCCCTGGCTCCTCCTCATCTTCAGACTCCAGCACCACACAGTGATACAGCGTGCCTGTTTCTGTGGCGATGACCAGGATACTGGGAACACAGGGCAGGCATAGAATGGCACAAGCATCATAACCATAGTTATCCTCTGCTGCAGGATACATCGGGAGAGGTCCCACGGGTTTAGTTAGACTCACCCCGTTTGTCTGGCTGGTGTAGCTCAGGTAGGTCTCTCCATTTTCGTAGAGGATGTACAAGGGGTAGACTAGCTGTTCTTTGGAGCACAGTGCTGCTAGCTGCCGAGGGGGGGACGTAATTTGCCCAAAGTCAAACGCCACTGCTATCTCACCCAGGGACGCTGCATAGGAGCGGGCAGGAGGATGGACGCTGCTGTCATCTTCCGACTGCGACAGTGGCAAGACTTTGGCCGGCGTCTGGGGCGACTTCAAGCTGTAAAACCTGATGGTGTTGTCTGATGTGAGCAGCACCAGGTGGGGCTCGTCGGTCTCGCTGGGGTACCAAACCGCCTGCCGCAGATGAACGGACGGTGAGCTGGTGAAGAAACGCTCCGCCACTGGGATAGTTTTGCAGTTGATTTCGCTCCTTCCGCCCTCGAACTCGGATCTCTTGCCCCACCGTTGAGGAAGCTCCAGCACCGAGACGCCCCGCTGCCCGATGAGCGCGACATGGTGCTGCGTTGGACTTAGCAACACCTGGCATACTTCAAAAAGAGGAGGGTTGATGCACAGCAAGGACTGATAGTTCCCGCTACTGCGACTCTCATCCGAGTTTAACTGTCGCAAGTTAGTCGTGTAAAACACGCGGTCTATGTCGTCCCACACGAAAAAGTCCCCACCCAAACAAAATGTGAGGTTTTTAGCGACCCCTCTTTCATTTGAGTGGGGCTCCAAATCCAACTTCTCTCGTATTTTTTTGAAAATGGTATGGTTTGGTAAGTCATTCAGCCACCGTTCCGTGCTGAATGCCGCCATCTTGATCCGCCGTTTGTCTGAAGGAAAACAGTCCATGGCAACACGCTTGTTTTACGACAGTAATTTAACGTATTACGTGGCCGCTGTCGCATATTTTGCAGAATCACTATGGCGCTGAAAGAGACCGCTGGACTGTATGAGACACTCAAAGCCGAGTGGAACAAGAAAAACCCAAACCTGAGTAAATGTGGAGAACTTCTGAGCAAACTTAAGGTACAGTCGAAAACTGATTTTATTGTTTTTATTGTATGAGTTGAGCCAAGAACATATTTAGAAGCATCAGCGCTGTTAGCATATCAAGCTAAGCTAGCTAACCGAGGTTAGCCATGCTAACGTTGTGGGTAGAGGTTTGTATTAACGGTTAGGTACACTTTAGACACCTAAAATTATATACATTTTCGAATTCAATGGTTGCGAATCTATTTACTAACTATGTGTTACTGATTGCGTGATAAGTCAGTTTAATCATTTTAACATTTATGTTACAACAGTAGGGAAACAAGTCATTACAGTCAGTGTTGTTAATGTTAACGTAAACGTCCACTTGTTCATCGTACAATTAGATTTAACCTGACACTGATCAAAAACCAAACAAGTCATTACAGTCAGTGTTGTTATTGTTAACGTAAACGTCCACTTGTTCATCGTACAATTAGATTTAACCTGACACTGACCAACAACCACAATAACCACTTGAACGCTTCTTTAACGTTAGCCATTTGTTAATGGTTATCAAGTTATAATTCCTCTAATGAAATGCTATAGTTTGGAGGATGTGTAAAACCCCTGACGTATCTAGAAGAGCGGAATAGAGCAAAATAAATGTATACCAATTTATACACTGTACATTGTATTTTATTTTTTTGTAGATAATGACACCAATCTTCTCTTTGCAGATTTCCTTGCTGGAGCTGAACTTTTTACCTACCACTGGGTCTGCGCTTACTAAGCAGCAGCTCATTTTAGCTCGTGAGTACAAGTCAATCAAAAGGACAAATTTGATATTAATCATGGATTAATATTTGGAAAAGTTATCATGATGATATCAGCAATTAAGACCGATATGTTTATGTTCTTCAGGTGATGTCCTTGAAATTGGAGCCTTGTGGAGTATCCTCAAGAAAGACATCCCATCCTTTGAAAGATACATGGCCCAGCTAAAATGTTACTACTTTGACTACAAGTAATGTCACCTTTTTGTTTTTCATTTGTATTTGGAATTGTTTACATAGTATTAACTGGATTCCTCTAACATTGCTCTGTCTTTACCTCTGTCTTTAAGGGAAGAACTGCCTGAAGCTGCCTACATGCACCAGTTACTTGGACTGAACCTGCTGTTCCTGCTCTCACAGAACCGTGTGTCTGAGTTTCACACAGAACTTGAGAGACTGAGTGCACGAGACATTCAGACCAATGTATACATCAGACATCCAGTTTCCTTAGAACAGGTACAGCAACTAACCCTTCACAAAGCTCAGATTTATGGGTTGAAATCCCTGTGTGAAAAAAATATCAAGAGTAAAAGTTTTTGAATCGGATACATTCATAGCTCTGCGCAGTTCTCTTTTTCATAAAATATTTACACTGTACCAATAATAACTTGTAATTTAATATGTTATTGTTTTATATCCTCTCCTGGCTTTTTCAGTACTTGATGGAGGGAAGCTACAACAAGGTATTTCTTGCCAAAGGAAACATTCCTGCTGAGAGCTACACCTTTTTTATAGATATTCTGCTTGACACCATTCGGTAAGAATCAATTTGGTAGCTATGCCTAATACAATTTCTACACTTGTTTCCAGCAGTCATTTCCTTGTGCTCTGTATTAAGTTTTGTTTGATTTTAAATGTATATTTTGTTGTATGTCAATCATGTAATGCCATGGCCAGTCAATGTCTTGCTTGGCTAACAGTTTGTTTAAACAATGTATCAGGACATCTCAACATACAGTAGTTAGTGTCAGTTTAAAAAAAATATTTGTTACTAAATTTTGAGAAAGTATCTCAAGCAGCAGGTAACAACAGCAACAAATCGGATGGTTTATGCCACCCTACGTGTTAATAGCAGACATTAAGCAAGACAAATGTAAAATGGATGACTATTAAAAACTCATCCGTCATTTGTTTTCAATGGTATGAAGTTAGGTGTCTTGAAATAGAGATGTGAGAAAACAACTCTCTTAGTTTTTTTCTTTCATTATGAAGACCAGTTGATAATAAGACATTAGGTTTTAAGATGACTTCAACTAAAACTGTAACCTTTACCTTTGCAGTGATGAGATTGCAGGATGCATAGAGAAAGCATATGAGCAGATCCAGTTCGGTGAAGCCACCCGTGTGCTTTTCTTCAGTTCCCCAAAAAAGATGACAGAGTATGCCAAGAAGGTATGTATAATTTTACTTTGAAAGATAAATATAGATTATATGGTGAATTTAGACAAAAGGCTTCAGCTTTTGTATTTTTAGTTGCATTTAGATATGGTTGGAGGGAAATTAGCTGTCATCCAAAGTATTGGCTAATTTATATTTAGAGAAAAGAGAAGTTATCTTTAGTGGGGGTACGTTAAACATACAAAGGGATTTCCTCTATAAATGTATTCTTAAAATTGAAAAAAAAACTTGCCTACAGAAATATAATTGCCAAAGATTCAAATCTGATGAAAATTTTCATTTTATTTCAGCGGGGATGGAGTTTGAGTCAAGATGGCTATTACTCTTTCACCAGTCAGCAGCAGCGGACAGAAGAGGTGACCATCCCCTCTACAGAGCTGGCACAACAGGTCATCGAATATGCACGACAGCTGGAAATGATTGTGTAATCCGCCCCCAGGAACACACTCAGCCATGTACAGACGCACTCAGATACACAAACTGCTGATCCAGTATACATCCAGTCAGTTCTAACACAATTTCCCTAAGGAATATAAATGCAATGATTGCCAGAGTGGTTGATAATTTGCCCATACATCGAAAATTAATTAACATTTGTTTTCCCTGGGTGCTTAAACCTGTCTGAATCTCCTCCTGTCTGGCAGTTTTCTTTATTTTAAAAGGTGTTAAAATTAAGTAAAACTATCACAGGTGAACAGTCTATTCAGCAATTGTAATACATCTACCTTTTATTGAAGACATTCAAGGGTTTAAATGTTAGTTACTTTTTGTCCAAGATTCCATCTGTCCACCATTTTTGGATTATCCCTGCTGATGACTGAAAGACAAGAACTTCCATCTTTTATGTCTAACTATGTGTATAGCTTTGGGTCTCAGCTGTATTACTACTACAACAAGTTTAATTAAAATCACCACCCCAGGACTTTGCCTTACAGTGTCACAAAAAAGTATCAATACAACATATTTTCCCCCAAATTCAAGCAAACACTTTTTGTATACAAAGTTAATTTCCCCCTGAGTAGAGCTCACGAAAAATGTATTGCCCTTGCCTTGTATCCTAGCAACAGACAGAATTGCCATTGAAGTTTGTGTTTTCTAAACGGTAATGCCTCTTCCTCCCTAGATGGTTTGTAATCCAGTTGATCTTACAATGCAAATCTTTGTCTGCAATAAATGATCCAGAAAATAAACTTTTTGAATGACTGTATATTGTATTTTTTTTACACTGCAACTTTCCAAGGAAGCAAGACAGTGACAGCAACTTTACTGCAACATTTTTCAAAATGCAAGTCATTATTGTATAATTTTTAGTGTCTTCTCTTATTAATGAGAATCTCGTTCCTCCATCTCTCTCAGTGCTAAGCAGGCTGGTTGTCTTGATTGTCTTAGCAGCAGTATCTTGAGGTAGGAAACCAAAGTTCTAACTGGAGTTCTAACTTTTAACAGTTTGCCTCTGGGGTTTTTGGGTTGTGAGCAACAGCTTTTTTGGGACTGCTGTAGGAATCCTGGCTGCTGTGAACTGTCCTGCCAAGTGGTGACACTTTGTCCAGCTGTTGGCAAGGAGCTCTGAGTGTTATTTCCTGGATGAGCCAGTAATGTCTTTGCTAGATTCTGCCTCTGACCAATTTTGGCAGCATTAGAGCACATTCCTTCTCATTTGGCCAAGAATACTTATCAGTAGTCAACTTCCATCATGAAGGGTAACACCAAGGGTTCAAGCAGTGTTCGTGTCATGCATTTACTTCATTTTCAACATGTTGACTTATTTATTCACTTTTAATCCAGTCATACCTTTGTATGTTTTCTTGATCAGGCCGTAAAATAGGGGGCATTGTTTTATGAGATCGATGAAAAAGTAAGTACAGCAGCTCAACATTGCAGATACTATTAATTGAATCATTTACAATATTTTTGCGTGTAAAGCTTGCAGAATGTGTTTTTGCAAACAAGAACTTAACTCACCTGTCTTCTATTTTGGTGTTCTTTTCTGAGTCAGTGCTTGTACTTGGAGTAAGTTAGTTGTGTAATATTATCACATTAAGGTTAGTTATATTATTTAAGCAAACTGGCTTATTTAGTCAGTCAAAGACGATTAACACTAACATATATAAAATATGTAACTCTAAAATAAGTATCCATAATATATTCAAAAGACCTGCAAATGGATCACTAACACCTCAACTTTATCTTTGGCCAAAAGCTTGGTCTTTTAGTGCCAGTCCTTTGAGTCAAACATTTGATGGATCACAGACAAAATTAACCTCTCAAGAAATATCATCATTGGTCTATAAGTGTAATATTTATTGTTAATTATTTATTAATTGTGAATAACATTCAGGATTTAATGTTTTATTTGCGTTCACTGGCTTAAAGCTTCTGTGAGGAACTTTTGTTTTTTTGTTGATTTTGGCGACCCCAGTGGACAAAGCCCTAGCTCTTACCTCTTTGCTGATTTTGTCATGTACATGCTTAAGTGGTGTTTTTTAACAAAAAATCTCATCCTGCTTTCTTTAACAGTCATATTTATCACTCAATTTAAATATTTGCCCTGAAAAAAGTAAACAAAGGCAGCAGACCCCTACCCCCGGCCAGTGGTTTCAGGCATAAAAAATAATATATATAGAAAAATAATCTTCCTGATGGTCTGGTTTGTTTTTGTAGGTCCTATAGAGTAATCAGAATTAATTTCAGTCTGTTTCATAATCAGCGAAAAACTCCTCACAGGAGCTTTAACACGGAACTATACAAAAGGAGTCGTTTGTGCTATTGTGTTATGAAGGCACCGTCCCCTACAAGTGAGAAATCCTGCCATCGGTTTGTACATACCTTTACGATTTAATGATAGAAGATTTACTACTGTATGTAGCCTAAGATGGCTTTATCAACAGGGTTGAATAAGGTACAGATAGCGATTTTTTTTCGCTCACGTAACTTTTCTAAAATTGAAACACTGTCCAGAGTGCATTATGCCCTAGAGCAGCACGTGGACATGACCCTGGCTATACTGCATTCAGTCTTTTTTCAGGAGCAAAGTGTTAGAATGACGATGAAGATAACATTGTACGGTAAGAATGGGCTTGGATGCGTGTGTCATTGATGGTGGAAACAGGCAATAATGTCAGTTATTTTTATCAGTACACTACAGTTCGTGTAAATTGGTCCGGAAATTAACCAGTTCTTTGACTAGATTTGGCAGAAAAAAAATTGGGCTCGTCCGGGATTTGAACCCGGGACCTCTCGCACCCTAAGCGAGAATCATACCCCTAGACCAACGAGCCGCGTGCCTCCCTCCGCTGCTGCTACCGTATAACTATTACTATAGGTATAAACTTTCCATTCACTACGAAGTTTCTAAATTATTTCATGACGTTAAACCCACCACACAACATTGCATGCCTGTGGCTTCAGCACGAGAAACTGTGCTGCGTGTCTGTTAGAGTCTAAGCTAGTGTTTCCATAGCATAATTACAGGTTGTTTTTATTTTAAAGTAACTACAATATTGCACAGAATAACTTTATAATTGGTATTGATTTCTGCTGACGCAGTGTTATTTAAAATTGGGTAGGAATTTCGCCAAAGAATAAGTGCAGTGTAGTGTAATTAAATACACGTTTTCTGTAAGTCTGTAAAGTTTTTTATTGGGCCCATGGTGAGGTGCTGTCCAAGGTACTGAAACCTTTCCCACCGCGAGCACCAACGACATAATGATGTGGGACACTGGAGCAGAATTTGTTATTTTTCGTCTAATGATGGGCAACTTTATAATACACACACAAGGATATAAGAATTACATAAAATAACTAAAGGTACACAACTATAAGCCGGACTGATATAGCCTACACTAAAATAGAAATGGCAGAAAACATGCAATGAAGGAGATCATTTGTTACATATATTTTATTCTTGCTCCAAAGACAATCCCGTGATTGTCTGCCGTGACAATCAGGGGATCAACCGGAGGTCATTGATGGTTTACCCAGCTTTTCATTTACCAATTGCATCAGTTATACATCTGTGCTCAATTTCTATAGCCTCATTCAAAATCACATGGTTTATACGGACAAACCCTATAGCCCAGCTAAAGCCAGATGCTGTCAATGATTAGTGCGGATGTGTTGGCACAGGGCAGGTAGAGTGAGAATGGGAATAAGCGAGGGAGTGATTTGGAGCGAGAGAGAGAGAGAGAAAGGGAGGGAGGGAGGGAGGGAGAGAGAGGGAGGATGCTGCCAGCGGAAAATGGCTGCTGCAACCTCAAGCCTATCCTGATACACCGAACCGACATCAAGGTGGAGAGAGAGAGACGGAGCAAGGGGGAGAGGAAGAGAGAGAAAGATTAGGAAAATGAGAGCAGATAGAGAGAGAATGTGAGTGAGTCTGTGAGTGTTTCCTGAAAGGAGGATAAAAAGAGAGAGAGGAGACCCTGGGGTGGGCTGCTGCAAGCGGCGGGCAACACCGAGCCATGGAGGGCGAGTAAGTCCTTACATTTTCATTTTTAACATTGCACATATATATTCAGCCATTTGCCAAAACGGATAGAAAGAACGCCACCGCCATCAATGTTACACCAATCCAGCATCATGCACTATTATCACAATCGGTGCTCTACAATTTAGCAGGCTGCCGAGAATAAAAACACCATTACGTAGTCTTGAATCAACAGCATACACCCCATTTCCGATATATCCATGCCAATATGTGATAAATGTTAAGCCATCTACATGTGGACCTGTGCTATAAGGCGACTGGCACATAATCTACAAGCACAGAATAAAGGAATAATAATTATAAAAACATATTAAACAAACAACAGAAGCTATGCAACAATTCAGAACTAAATGCGTGGTTAGCGATTGGTAAAAACAGTCACGAAATCAGTCAATGTGTAAAATGTATGGGAGAAAAAAGGCGAAATATGGCGAGTTTGGGGCCAGCATCGCGTCATTCAAGACATGGCTACAGTAAAACGAGGGAGGGATGGAGGCGTTGTGATTTTTATCAACGTGTCTCGGGGTTTCATTATGATTTTTTAAAGCCAAACTTTATGAATGAAATGTGATTTTTTTCTCTCTCGCTCGCTCTCCCTCATCCTCACCCCTCCTCTCCTCCTTCCCTTTTCTAATCGGCCCCCTCCCCCCATCTCTCGTTTCCTCTCCATCCTCTCACCCACTCGTTCCTTTTCCTTCCCTTTTTCGCACGCGATTGCATTGTATTTAGGCCCTTTTAAATATCCGGCGAAATATATACGGCACAGTGCGATATCGAAACCAGTCCTGCTCTATCCCATTCATAAAAAATATAACATAATATCGGGGTGTGTTAATGAGTGCGTGCAGCAGGGGCGGAATGGAGAAAATGAGCGTCTGGGAAAATAATTACAACAATTAAAATTCAGTGTGGTTTGGAAATAACAAAAAGACACGGCTGTGCATGTGTTACATACACATGCCGAACTGCGGTGCTGAATTATTCAGCCGATTGGCGAGGGCAGAGCTTCTTTTTGCAAGAATGCCGGGGCCTCTGATGGCGAATGGGTGCGTTCATTGATACATCTATCTGGGAAACACTCATTCTTCCTCCCTCCTCCCATTTGGCCATTCTCTCCTCCTCAATGCTGGCTCTCTTTCTATCCGTGTGCTCCATAGTTCCTTTATTCTCAGCGCATATAGTCTGTGTCAGCCGCACGCTGAACATCCCGGTTCTCATAAACTCATACTAGCAGAAATATACTAGCATAGGCTACTAGCATTTCAAATAACGCCAAACTGGACCCATCCATATATTTTATTTTTTTATTTATTTTACCGTCATCACGTGCTAATTCAAATCACATTGACCTCAACCACGTGAGCTCAGATTATTAAAAACTGTCCAGACTATTAGGCTACTGTATGATCCGCCTTTGAGCTGTCATGTTGCAACGCCACTACTCATACAGGCCGAGCTGTCAATTTTGTCTTCTTTGTGTAAATTTCATCAATCTTAGTGTCACAAAGCAGACAAGCAAAGCCTTATCATCATACACATTTATTACACTGCTGCATTTTTGTGTTATTGAAGTTAATCAAGGCTTTTAAACTGAATGATTGTACATATCTGTGCGTTAATGTGCGCATATATATCTGTGTGTGTGTGTGTGTGTGTGTGTGTGTGTCAGTGTATACCATTGCGTGGTTTAATCAGCCTGGGCCTCTGCTCACTCTCTTGGCTTCCCTGACAGTGTGCGTGTTCGTGCAGTGGTGATGACACGTGATGACTCCAGTGGCGGTTGGGTGCCCCTTGGAGGTGGCGGCCTCAGTCATGTGGTCATATGTAAGGGGCGGATTCATGAAGGCAGGGGGCGGAGAGAATACATCATACGTGGAGAACGGCTGCGAGATCGAGCAGTGAGTGTGTGCGTGTGTTATGGCTGTCTTTGGTGCCACGTTGCTCCTCAACACCACCTAAAGACTGTAGATTCATGTTATGTGAGGGCATGATTTTGATAAGGGCATATATTTTGGTTGGTAATCTAACTTCTTATGTTGCTGGGATTGCTGTTTGTGTCTTCAGCCAGTGTTGGAGTGTGCAGTGCAAAGGGGGTTAGTGTACAACAAGGTGAACCCCATCTTCCATCACTGGAGAGTAGAGGATCGAAAGTTTGGCCTTACGTTCCAGAGTCCTGCCGATGCCATCTCCTTTGAGAAAGGGCTGCAGGCTGTCATAGACAAGCTCGACAGAGGTAGAGATACATGAGTCACATACAAAAACTGATTTCATTACTAGTGTTCCAAGTGGTTGAGAGAGAATCAAAGTCTAAATCCTCCCTTCTCATTTCATCAAGGCTCTGACTCGCCCTCGTCCTCCACACCAGAAGAGGCCGACACTGAGGATGACGGACAAGCTGTGAGTATCTGAGCAGAAACACTTATTCTCTATAATGGGCTTGGTTACGCTGCCACTGGGCCCCAATACAGTTATTGATGTTTTTGAGTTGTGGGATGACATGCAGCCTCTGCCAGTCCCATACAGGTAGTGAGTCGTCATCCAACAGCAGAAAGGAGATGCTTCCCAAACCCATCACCATAGTGACAAGTGAGTCGTCGTCTACCTGCTTCGTGCGGTCAGAAGAGTTTAGTTTTGGATCCAGCCATGCTGTCACCACTCAAACACCTGCTCAGGTAGCTCAAAACCTCCTGCTCCGAGTGCATCTTTGGTTACTAATTATGATAACAAGATATTCCACAGACACGTGTTAGATTTTTCTCTTTATGTTCTAGTCACACTCATGATCATTACTATGAATGAATAGTTGCTACAGCAGGGTCTGGGAACCGCCTAGGCTTCATCTGGGGGAAAAATGAATCAATTATTTTTTATCATTAGACATTAGAGCAATGAAACACAGTCTAATTTAGTGGTTTACTATTGTTGACCTGTTTCCTTCCTTAAGTTCACACCTACAAAACAGATGTTAAACATAAAGTCAAAGGAAAATCAAAATATTCAACTGACATCCCATAGCTTGAAATCGTATCAAATTGGGGTTCTTGATCATTCGTGCACCTATCTGAGATAATCTAGAGATCGAAACCTTCTGTAACTGCTGCCACAGTACACAGTGTTCCTGACTCATTCTGTAATTCTATACCCTCTCCACAGATCCACACCAGGCCGGGACAGCACCAGCTTTCACAAATGACGGCTGTGTTGAATCCTCCAGCACCCCCGCCCCCGCCTCCTGCTCCACCTACTCCTCCTGTAGGTCCCCCAGCCTCATCTCCTCTGTCCCCCCTGTCACCCACCATTTCTCTGCTGGAGGAGGGAGACCTGCGCAGTGTGGACCCTTGCAAAGACCTCTGGGGTTCTCGAGGTTATGAGGACTACCGACGGGCGGGGGCTACCAGGACTATGGTTGGTGGGTTGACCGGGGGTGTGGTTGTTGGTGGTGGAGGAAGTCTACAGGACAAATCAGAGCTTTGTGTAGTTCGCTTTGAGAAGGACCTGGCAGGAGTGGGGACTGCAGGCTGTGAAGTGACAGTAAACCTGGACAGTAAAGCTTCCCAGCGTCTGTCCTCATCGTCGCCCACCTGTATGTCCATGCCCAACGCCGTGTCAGGTGTGTCCTCAGGGGCCGGCTCACCCCAGGAGACGGGCAAAGGCTCGCCCTCTCCCTGCTGCATCCACACCTCACTGGCCACGCCCCGGTCACGGACTCGTAAGAGAGGAGGAGGGGCAAGCAGCAGTTGCGACACAGGGGTAATCTCCCCCGACGACGACAGCCCGTGTCCTCAGGCCTCGTCATGCTCATCTCGCTGTGTGTACTGCCGCTCTGTTTTCAGCGCTTCAGAGAACGGGCGGGGCCGCTGCAGAGATGCCCCAGACCCGGCCCTGCACTGCCTACGTCAGTGGACCTGTGTGTGGTGCGCAGAGAGTCTGCTCTACCACTGCATGTCAGACTCTGAGGGAGAGTTCTGGGAGCCTTGCTCGTGTGAGGACTCGATGGGGGGCCACCCACATCCCCTTTGCTGTGCCCGCTGGTTGGCCCTCCTGGCTCTGTCGCTCTTCGTGCCCTGCATGTGCTGCTACCTGCCTTTGCGCGCCTGCCTGCGATGTGGGGAAAGGTGTGGCTGCTGTGGGGGAAAGCACAAGGCGGTCCGATGAGGCCAGGCTCGGGGTGGGAGGGGTTTCCTGGACCAAGGAGGTTTGGGTGTTGAGAGAAGAGAGCACCTGTAGGGGTGCAGGAGGCAGAGCTTAGGCGTAACAATGCTCTCTGTAGACCCAGACCTCTGACGTGGCCCTCCAAAGCCCCGCTGCATTCCGCTCTTTCTCTTTTCAACATGGGGCCTTCCTCACTGGTCCATGCCTGCTGAAGGTGCACTGCGCTCAGACAAGGCTCTGTGGGAGTCATCAGGAGCCTTCATAGTGGATTTACTGAGGGGTTGGCTGATCTAGAGTTAACAGTCAGAGACTTCACAGGACGAGAGTGGCAGGGGCAAAGATGTGTACACTGTTTCAAATGTCTGTTTGTTTTTTTTATTTAGAAAGAAAAAAACAAAAACAAAAGATGTTTATATATATGATTGTTATAATTTTAATTGGTATATTTTATTAAATGTAAAACATATTGACAGAATCCCCTTATGGCACACACTATCACGTTCACCAACATGAGATCTTGGGGAAGTTATTTGTTCCATGTTAGCCTGCTTATCAGTCAGATGAACAGATGTCACCCTTTACCTCTAATTTTACCTCAGATGTTATTTAAAACCCTGGTTAAGAAATGAAAGAGACGAGCGGTGTCTGAGTGCAGTCTTAAAGACAGCGTGAGCATCTGAGACCACTCGTGTTGTCTTTTGGTTGAAGTCGTAGACCGCAGTGGAAGAAAGGTTATCAAATGCAAAGGGACAATTTTTTTAAGGGAAGTTGCAATGACAACCACAAAGACCTAAAAGTCATAATGTGATTCATTATGGTCCTTTGTAACCAAACACAACGTTATTTTTGTTCTCTTAAAAAATCAAGAATGTGCGTCAAACATCAAACACCCTCACGTTACACATATTTTTCATCTTTCTATGTGTTTTCCACAGTAATCATAGAACACATCTCATCCAACCACCAGTCTTGTTGAATCAGTCAAGGTGCTTACAACTGAGGCCTCTGAGTGAGTCTATTCTACCTAATGTACACAATGACAGTACAGTCCCTACCCCAAAGAAAAACAAACCCCATGATAACCAATCTGTGGAAGTTTCAAGGCCTTCGAATGAGACACCACCAAAAAAAGAAATTAAGTGCAATGAACAATGTATTGAAAGAGTATTTTTGTACCAGTCGCTCACGTAAGGAAAAGCTTAACACAAATTGAAAGTATTGGAACTGAATACTGTACTGTGATATTGTGTTTGATATCAAGCAGGAAAGACAAACAGAAACACAAACTTGTCTTCGAGCACACGCGCATTTAAACGTGCTTGCTGTAGACGGTCGACCCTTTGAAGAGAAAAGACACACATTAACTTGAATAAGATGAATGGTGGTAGGTCTTTGTTTGGGCACAGGTGCAGGTGTGTTTACTGAATGTTGCTTTAAGTATGAAGTCAGAAAAGCTGCTATTTTAGGTCCTGTCCTAACCCAATTCAAACGTTCACGCTGCCTCTTGGCAAATCGATGAGGTGGTGTGGCAGAGTCAAACAGTCCTTCAAGGTCTTATTCCACCCAAGTTGCTGAGGATGGTAAATCGTGTGTTAGGTTATAGCTGGGCCTAAAGATAAATTCACCCAGAGGCACTTTTTAAAAATACTTCTGGTGATCTAAGTTGCATTTCTGTGTATATTTTCCTAATTGGTGGTATGTTTTTCTAATTCCAGGGACTAACTTGCGATTGGTTAGATTAAATGCTATTTCCAATCCAACTCCAGATTTGGCTAATAAAAAATCCTAGCATGTCTATATAAACTTTTGTGTGGACATCCCCCTGAAACATAGGGCAAGGGCCTTTTTATGGACTCTACTTTGCAGCACCACAATGATGCAAGATGAAATATATCATAGAGGAGCTAGGGATGCTGGGTATTCTACTAAAATCTGCCACTTTTGTCATCATCACATATTTTCTTGACCGAAAAACTGAGGATCTAATATCCCTGTAACTGTTGTTTAGATCCAACTACTGAATGCAACACGCTTATGCCTGGAGTTCTGAGTTGTTGAAAGATTTCCTAACTTAAAAAGCAGGGTAGACATTGATTACACAGGTTGAACACTACAAAATAAAAGACAACGATTAATCTCATATGAACTCAAGTGTGGCGAGCATCACCTAATGATGATATCCTCGCAGTGTAAGAGCGTGACGGGATTTCTGTATATCCAGAGGCATTTTCCTTTAAAATGAGGGATTGGAACACTTGCAGTAAGCTCTGTACTGTATAAGGAAACTACTGTTGGCTCAGTCTCATGTCTCAATCACCTGGTAGACCTTGAATTATGGCAGAACCTTTCACAAGCATCACCAGATTATTTACATGTTAGGTTTAGCCAAGAACTATAATCCAAAGTGACTTAAGCGAGTGAAAAGGCAGTAGGGTTTCAGAGGCAGGGAACACGACTGCTGACGAACACGACCCTTGACCTCTTGGTTATGGGATGGACGTCTTCACTTCTAGGCCGGCCTGCTAACAATTGTTGGTCCACTTAGAAAGAAAAGAGAAATCCTGTCGCAAGCAGGACACACAAACTCAGTTGGTCTTTTGACTGCCATTCCCTGATCCTAAATTAACCCTTTGACCCACACACACACACTTTCCCCACAAATCTGCAACGCATAGACCTGTACACAGAAACACACGTTCACTCGATGGTGCAGATATACTGAACAAGTAAAGCCATTGCACACAGTTTGATACTTCTGGTTCAGATATGGTGTTAGAGTACAGTACTGACAGTCATGCGATCACAATTGCAGGCCCCATTCTTACATCTTAATAAATGTGCCTTTTGATTTGAGTAATCAATAACTTATGATTTCTAAGTAACTCTGTGTTAGGTACTATTTACTTTTTGGGTTTTTGATTTCTGCCAATGTGCATATTTTCAAATGTACGTATTTATTAGTTTCAAAGTAATTATTGAGATATTACCTGTTTATTTATTTATTGAGATATTTATTCTGATTCTTTATTTTTTTGAGACAGGTTTTTATCTTCCGTGCTGTCTTACTTCTGACTTTGTGCCAATGTGCTGCTTTGAGGTGTTACATATCGTGGGTTTGTATCATTATTAAACCCTCACTCTATATTTTAAATCAGAGTCTACTTCTCTCTCATGTGTGCATGTCATAAACTCACTGTGCCTTTTACCAAACACTAATTATGATTCTATAAATGTGTTTTTTTTGGTTTCCAGCCTTGGGTAGAGTGCTTCTTACAAGTGTTAACATCTCCTATTGGAACAGAAACATAAGGAAGGCTACAAGAAATACATCCAATGTTTACAGGGAGGTAATAACACTTTAATAAAGTTCCTCTCTCTTCAAAAGAGAAGGACAGTGACAGAAATATAACATAAAAAAACTTTTATCAAGTGTTTCTTTGACAGAACAGGGCTGTGATTAGTTGTTGTCCTTCAGATGCTGTGGTCAGCTACTTGGCAGAGTACATGTGCTGCCTTTTATGTTTGAGGATCTCAGTGGAGGTGAGGGTCAGGTCTTCATTACAGATGTCGCAGTGATAATCTCTTGTAAGACTAGATGCAGAAGAGGGGGCCGCTTTCCCGCCTTCTGGCTCTGAAAACAACAAGAAATACCCACACTTACTCTCAAATCATCCCTTTCAAAGTTAAAGTCACTAAGTATCAAATCAACTGCTGAATGTTTTAGCTGGTGCACATATTTAGGAATATATTTACCAAAAGATACTTCATAAAATATTTCAATATAAGGACATTGCTGACCTTCCTCCTGCTGTTGCTGTTCTCCGGCTGGCCTGCAGGAGGCCTCGTGCTGCATGCGCTCCAGTGGAGTCAGAGGCATGTAGAGGTCACAGTTAGGACAGCTCCAGAAAGTGCGTAAACACTCACTGTAGAGATCCTTTGAGTCCTGCAAACATACGGTGTAAACACAAGGATTTATTTAAATTTAGATGAAGGGAAGCTGCTTTTATTCTAAGGAAAATAATCAAATAAGGAAAACATACATTTACTCTGTTTGAGAAATTGAATCAATTAAGATTATTTCGTTAAATGCTGTTAAGCAATTAAACTCTTTTTATTTTCCTTAGCTTTTATTTAACTGAAACTTTTATTCAAGATAATCCTGTTGCCTCTTAAAACCTTTAACTGTTTTACCAAAGTATTCGTTATCACATTCCCTCACACGTGGAAGCCGATCTGTACAACCCTTCCTTTTTATGCTCTACGTGCTCTGCTGAAGCTCATTAGTTGAGTTGTTGAGGTAAACGTAGACCTCCAAGTTCTAACCTAAGTTACATCTAGGTTACCCCGTTTCAACACCTTAACTACTGGGATATAATCTGGGTAAAGAAATAAATAAAATAAATGAACAATCAACAAAATGCATGCTGTCACTTGCATCACCTTAAATATTCAGTATGGGATTGTTGGCCTTATTTGAGGTTAGAGGCAAATCTTGAGTGGTTTTTAATATTGCACAGCTAATATAAAATGACAATTATGTTTCATCTAAGAGACTTCTCCTAAAAACAGAGATTTTCCCCAAATTTAATGTGGTCGATTGCTTTCTTTCTTTTGCTAAACATTTAGCTTTGATCACTGCGAAACTTCAACGCTTTCAAGAATGCCCCTGTTTCAGACAAACTCACAGCCAGACAGTTGTAGTTGAAGAAGCTGGTGACACGCAGGCCTCCCTTAATGGGGTCCGGCTTGGCCTCGGCTCCTGGAAACAGCGGGTTTAGGTCTGAAGCTTTGTTGTGAGAGAACTCAGTCTCAGACTGAGGGCCGATATACAGGTTCTGGGTCTGGAAAGCTGTGAGTCGCCGTAGGCTGTAACTGACCTGTGAGGGAAGGTTATATGAGCAAAAAAGGGTTAAAAAAGGTCAAACTAGATTTAATAATGTACATCAAAAACATACTTCTACAAAAAACAAAGCAAATCTGAAACCTTCAATCAACTTTTAAAACTATATTATTTTATTTTACTTTTTCAGTGATTTATATCATAACCACCAGGGCAGCACAGCATCAGTACCTCTGTGTATAGAAGGAATCGGACGAGGCCTTCACTCAGCTTTTCCATGACTTTGCGGGACACGCCCTGGCCTGGTCCCCCCATTGTGCTCTGTCCCAGCTGGGCCAAAAGGAGGCGCTCCCACTCAGCCCTGAGGGTAAGAGATGTGGACAGCAGCTTCAGGGCCTCCTCTGGCTCCCTCAGCTCCAGCTCCAGCCAGCCGTCCACCACCAGACGTGTACAGTCAGCGTTACTGTCCACAGAGTTAGCTACCAACAGCAGAGCCTAGTGAGCACAGGAAGTCACACAGAGAATGTGTAAAATAAAAAAACAAATACAAAAATCTGGGCCCAAATCTGATTATTAAAATACAATCTGTGACCTAGAAGATGCTCGAGTCAGCCATGAACACTTCCCAGTTTACATTTGGAGATCTGTGGCATGTGTTTCTACCTCTCTTTGTATCTGCTGAATAAACTGCCCATTTGCATTTTTTGCATTCTCTGTAACATTACTAAGAACAGTTCTTTCTGAGACAGGAACATCCCACATCTGATACTAACTTGCAGTGCTGGAACCCGCACACAGTTGGACAAATATGGCTTGTTGGTCTCCAACAGAGTAACAAAGGCTAGCAGCTGGTGTTTGCTGCTGTCCCTCCTTTCAGGCCCTGCAGGCCGGAAACAGAAACAAAGAGGGATAGACAAATGAGATATGATGAGAGACATGCACAATTACAAGAGTCAAAGGAAGACACATATGATGAAAGAAATGCTTCCTCAGTGGACCAGGAAGCAGACAAATAGATGCTGTTTGTAGCATTTTGTTCATTACTTCCAATACATCCTTACAACTGCACATAAGAGACCAATGCTGAGAAAAATATGTGCCTCTATTGACATGCTCAGTCTGTTGTTAATGCTGTCTATGTTCTTGTATTATTACAGTTTTGGTTTTCTCAGCAGAGTAATAATAATAAATAAAATTAGAGAGAAACAACATCAACAAAAGGGTGACACAGATGTTACAACTATTCTTGACAATTGGCTATGTTTCATTAACCATTCAAATATATAAGAATCCAGATACAGTACTTTTAAAGAAGTTGCTACATTTACCCATTTCTCTGTTGTCATCTTCAGGCACCTGTAACACCTCTGGGTCACTGGCAAACACACTGGTCGGGTGGATCACCACCCCCTGCTTGTTCCTTGTATGAAACACCTACACCACGTAAATTCAAAAGACGAAAGGAAGTGGAAATATTTCACCTGAAGGTAACTTTAAAATCACCTTTGAAACAATTGGTTAACTGACACACAATGTCTCCTGTACTGTATTATTAAAACTAGAATGGGTGTAGCAGGAGGCCTGACCTGGTCTGAGTCCTTTCGGGTGGTGTTGTGTTCATCAGGCAGCGCCAGCTGAGGGTAGAGGCCTCGGCAAAGCAGCAGCTTGAGCAAAGACTGCTGGCGGGAGGACAAGTCCTGACTGTTGCTAACCGCCTCCTGCAGCTCTGACACGTTGTGACGCAACTTGAACTTTACCTCCTGTTGCAGACCGAAAAGCACCAGTCACTTTCAGAGTTTCACTGTCAAAGACAAGCTGCATGTTTCCCCTTAACATCAAAACAACTTTTTTATTGTCAGTTCTACCGGATTGTTGTTGCCTATGACCCACAAAACTACCCTCTACTCCCTCTTTTTGCAGCCGCTGCAGTCAGCAGTCAACATATATGATCCACAAAGCAGCACTTCCCCCATTCTTCGATGTTTTTAAGAATTGGGGATGCCCTGGTATTCACCTGTTACAGCACATACCATTTAAGGCTGGGTCCTTATAGTGGTCTTGGTTGTATTCCAACCTGACCCCTTTGCTGCATGTCATCCCCCCTCTCTCTCCCCTGTCTTTCCTGTGTACCTTAAGCTCTCATTGTCTCCCCAAAAAGAAAAAAAAATCCAAAAACTATGCAAACTATGCAAACTCTCAAGAGTTTATGTGTGAATGTTTCATGTTGGAGTTTAGGACTGTTTTGTAGCAACCTTTTCCCAGGTTACGCTGTACTCTCAGTTCACCTGTATGTCCACGTTCTGTCCCGATGCCTCCTTGTCCTTCTTGCCTCTGCCTGCGTCCTCTCTGTCTGACCCTGAGGAAAACTCTCCTTCCTGGCCCTCATCCAGCCTCAGGACTTTCCGTTTGCTGCTCTCCTGCTGCTCGTGATCTCTCTTCATCTGATGCAGCTTCCTCCTCTCTGTAAGCCTCTCCCTACGTTGCCCACGGTCACCACTAGAGGAAGAGCTGTGCGATGACTCCAGCAGACCATGGCTCCTCAGCAGCTCCTGTTAATCAGAGAAGAAGGTCATATTTTCGAACATAAAACACTTTATTCATAAAAAATGTTTTAATGTGAGAACCACTGTATTAGTAGCCTGCCTTGAACTGTCTGCGTAAGTTGACCATCTCATATAATCGTTGCTCCTCCAGGCCTCTCCTTCTGCACCACTTCCTTGAGCCGCCACCTCTCTCTCCCTTTATCTGTTGAGGTCAGAGATGAACAGTTTATGTACAATCCAGACCATCTTATATCTACTAATATAAGTACAGTGTAAAAACAGTTTGCATTAAATATCCAAGGCCAAATTGGTCTTCATTATTGACCTCCATCCATGCATTGAAGGTATTGAGCAGGGTAAAGGGGTCTCCCTGGTTGCTGTGCAGGGGCTGGCGGGCGGTGGCACAATCTGGGTTGTGCTGGGAGCTGCGAAGGAAAGGTGACTGAACGCTGAGGGCTGCTGCTACAGTCAAGACGGGCTCCACCAGGTTAAACAAAGAGCCCAGCACCAGCATCTTCCCTGGATGAAAACACACAAACACTTATGTGAATCTAAGTGTTCAAGTTCCTTCTGTGCGTGTACACTTTAAAGCACTATATCATGGCTATCTAATATTTAAAGGGATTTTTTGTATAATTACTTAATGCTTTTAAAAATATGTTCACCTATTGTATTGTGTTCTGTTGTGATTAGAATAAAAATCCATTTATACATTTTTTTTAGCGAATCTTACCTATGACTACATCAACAGGCAGTTGAGCCAGCAAGCTACCAATGGAGGTCAGCTCACTGCGACGGTCCAGTGCCCCCTGTTCTTTTAGATAAGTAACTGCAGTCTGTATACTTGCAGCTGGAGGTGGATCAATGAAGACAAAAGAAAGTGGATCTCCAAGACACATGCTCTTCATCTGGAGGAAAAAAATAGCATAAATATGGAGAAATAACGCAATAAGAATTGCCTTGTGCTTTTTAGATGAAATGACTACCTGAAGAATCAGGGAGTCCAAAGCCACTCTGTGGATTTCAGGCACAGGGTAAGGTGCAAAGGCATCGTAGTCAGACTCAGCATACAGGCGGTAACACACTCCTGGACCTGTACGACCGGCTCGTCCTTTCCTCTGCTCAGAGCTGGCTCTGCTGATCCAGAACTCCTGAAGACGCTGCATCTTTGCCTTTGGATCAAAACTCATTTCCTTTACCTTTCCTATAAAAGAATCAACAACAAAACACACCATTAACCATGTTTTTCTTTTCCCCCTTCGTTAGTATTTTAATTTGCAACAAATGTACTTTTAGTTCCATACCTGAGTCTGCTACAAAGCGCACCCCATCTATTGTAACTGAAGTCTCAGCAATATTGGTAGAGATGATGCACTTTCTCACCCCCGGGGGAGAAATGTCAAACACCTGATGAATAACATTAACAGAGAGTTAGAACTGATAAACTATATCAAAAGTATATGATTCAAACAAATACAAGCTGACAGTGCCTTATCCTGCTGGACTAGTGATAGGGTGCTGTGCAGCGGTAAGACTATCCAGCGCTTTGTGTGTGTGGCATAAATCTGACAGGCCTCCTGGATGGTGGAGATCTCTGCCACACCGCTGAGGAAGAGGAGCAGGTCACCTCGCTCCTCTGGAGGGTAACGCTGATCGATGCCTTGTAGAATGCGCAAGTATGGTCTGGGATCCAGTTTCTCAGAACGTGACGCCTGCTCCTCAGGTGGAATGGGCTGGTATGTGACCTTAGTACAGGAAACAGAGAAAAAAAGTTCTAAAAGAAAATAAACTAATTCCCAATGTCCCACTCAAAATGTCTTTTTTTGGCAAATAGTTTGTACGTTAATGTGTCAAATTTGTAATGTAGGTGCGTCTACAAGACTACCAAGATTAAGTACATTTGTGTCATTTATTTATTAACAACAATAAGTAATTAAAATCACATAATGAAAGTCTTTTTGTACTTTGCGGATTCATCTAAAATGTGACCGAGTTTGGACCAACACTATAGCGTCAACCAACAGCGACACTGTTGACAACATTGCATTTGTCTTTGAGTGTGCCGACCTCAAGGCCTTGAATACTAAACTTTATATGTGAAATTCATATCAACATATGTGTTTACTGCTGTCTCCTGCTTACCTGTATAGGAAACAGCCTGCCTGGTACCTGCAGCACAGGAGCACTGCTGAAATAGTCAGAGAAAAGTTTGATGTTGATGGTAGCTGACATGAGGATGAGACGCAGGTCTGGACGTTCAGCCACCAGAGTGCGCAGGACCCCAAGAAGGAAGTCACAGTGGAGGTGCCTCTCATGAACCTCGTCCACAATCACCACCTGGTACTGAGCCAGCGTCCTGTCCTGCTGGATCTGTCGGAGCAGCAGCCCCTCAGTCAGAAACGACAGTTTGGTGGCTGTAGTCCGGGTGGTCTCAAAGCGGATCTGGTACCCCACCTGCAAAACATGACTAACTTTTGTTAGCCCCAATGTAGTTTTTTCCAAATATGTATAGTACTTCAAACATGCAAACAAATGAAGACTATATATACAGTATAAAAATAATTTTCTATTTGTTCACACATAGTATCCATTTCGTTATCTGATTATAGCCCTCCAAACATTACAAGAGAGGTGTAGGTTACAAATAAAGAAAAAAAACCTGTATTTGATAGTCAATGACAGACCTTTGAGCCATACTGATTGAGACTCTCAAAGCTGACCCTCTTTGCAAGGGAAATACAGGCAATACGCCGAGGCTGTGTGCAGGCTATTTGGGTGAAGCCAGCTGAAAGGAGATACTGAGGTACTTGAGTGGATTTCCCACAGCCTGTGTCCCCTGCCACCACAACCACAGGGTGACGTCGCACCAGCTCCACGATCTTGTCCCTGTACTGGAAGATGGGCAGGTTCTTCTGCTCCCTGCAGAGCTTGGCAAGTTTGCCAAAACTCTGTCTCTGGATGAAGTCCAGGAAATGCAGGAGAGCTAGGCGGCAGTCTGAGATCTCCTGACTGCCCGGACCTGAAGATCTCTGCCTGCTTCTGTGCTCTGACTTTCCAATGCGCTCCTCGACGTCCCTTGTACACACAGACACATTAATCCGGTAGCGAGCATCATACTCTTTAGGAAGGCCAAGGTCTACCTTTCCGGACCCAGACTTTTTGCGGTCTTTCCCTTCTTCTCTGTCTTCTTTTCGGCTGGCGCCTGGCCCAGACATGTCCTTCTTAGTTTTAAACCGTTGGAAGCGTTCAAAGAAGGCCCAGAACTCTTTGTGCTCCGGACTGCCAGCCTGGATGTAGTCATGCTGGCGGAAAAAGATCTCGCTCAGTTGGGCTCGGCACTGCGGACTGTCCCAGTCCCAACTCCGGCTGTCTCTCCTCCTGTCTGAATTCATATTCACTTTAAGGTACTCGCCTTCACCACCGCCACCAGGTTAATTTACAATTAATATATGAAATACACATGTTTGCATATTTACAAACGGTTAGCGGTCAGGTATTACTGTAAAAAAAAAAGAATATCTGACGAATAAATCTGGACAAATACAGCTGCAGCTGCTGCGAAGACCGGGGGAACAAAAACACAGACGGACCGTTTCCGCTCCGTTAGTACAAACTTTCCGGTTATGGGTAGATTCTCATTGGTTCCGGGGTGAAAAATAAGTCCGAAAGAAAATTGTTCTAGAATATTTTTAGCGATTTGCCCCTTCAGGTGGCACACACTATTATACCCCTTACACATTATGAAATGTTCCAAAGTATTCAGAAAGATTAGAAGACAACGTGGACATTAATCAAATGTAAAATCAATTTTATCTCGACCAGAATGTACACAACTTTCTGACATAATTTCTCTATCTGCATAACAGTATGTATATTTCATCACTGACAGTGTCAATCTCCCTCAAGTCTGTCCGCACAGTCTGTTGTTCTGAAAATCTCCAGCTGAGGTAAGGACATGATTTGTAATGTAAATGCAAATCAATTTAAACAAAGTGCAATGGAATACAAATACAAAGTACATAATAAGCCATAACATTTATCCAGAAATCAGAGAGAAAATGAATGTGCATAAATACATAAATACAAATATCTGGAGGTTATATTAGAAATATTTTATTTAAAAACATCTTCTATAAAATACACATTTACAGTTTAAACTGTAGGGACTTCGCTAATATTGTGCTGAATAGATGTATGGCCATATTAAACAAGAAAGATTAAACACAAACAAAACCTACTATACACTGTGTTTAATGCTAGAAAAGTTCACATCTGTTAAAATGAAATGGCATTCATGGTGAGAAGGGTAACGCTCTGAAAAGTGAACAATCACATCAGTAACTTTTAGGGATTTCAGCTGGAACAAAACTCAATATACAATGCACAAGATACCAAGCCATAGGAGGTAGGATGGAATGAGCTTGCTGTCATATTGTTTTTAATTTATAAAATTCAGAACAAAGACAACAAGAAAAAGTGGTGGGAAGTTCTTATGATGGTGTAAAAGTTACGCCTAAAATCTATTTCTTGTGCAGCACATAACATTGTTCTCCATTAAAACACACGTTAAACGACAAAAATCTGGAAAAAAGACAAAAATAAAAACATTTATTTACAATTGAAAATATTTCATCCACCCCACCCTCATAAAATCGCAGAGGACTTCAACTGCTCTTCAAGCTAACAGTGGATTTTTCACTGCTACGACCGGAGTGACAGCCACTGCATCAGCTGGAAAGTCAGAGTGGTGTTTCACCAGAGCAAAAATCTCTACTGTAGTACTTGTTATCAGTCCATGTTCATGTCCACATCTGGATCTTGTTTGGCCATTTTGCAGGGGTCTACTACACTCCCGTCTTTTCTTTGATCCAGCCACGAAATTTGGTGACGGTTGTGTAGATGCCAGGTTTGTTCCTGCGGGCACAGCCATCACCCCAACTGACCACTCCTGCTAGGAACATACGAGAGCCTCCCGGACTGGACAGAGGACCACCAGAGTCCCCCTAATAGAGACACACACACCAGGTACATATGTTAGCATAAAGGTACTACATGGGGCCACTTACGTCTTTTCCCCCTAAAACTCATTTCCTTCATTTAATCCTTTTTACAATGAAAAAAGGTAATTTTTTACGTGGCCATGCAATTAATTAAATTAAAATAATGCAAGAAAACCTATGGTATTAAGCAACTTCACTTGGAAGTATGGGGTTTGATATAATTGATTACCTGACAGGCATCGACTCCTCCACTCAGCACTCCAGCACACAACATCCGAGACGTGATCTGCCCCTCCATCAAATCGTTACACACCGAGTGGTTAATAATTCGAACCTTGGCCTTTTGGAGCACAGTTGCAGCAAATCCTGGATAACAAACACAAAACAGAAGAACACCATCATGCTTATGTTCATGTAAATGTAAATGTAAATGTTTCTTTATTTATACAGCCCTTTACAACAACCCTTTCGGTGGACCAAAGTGCTTTACAATAGATAGTAAATAAAAAGGAATAGATAAAAACAATAAAAAACAAAATCAAAACAATAAAGCAATAAAATACAATACAATAAAATAAAATAAAAATAACAGTAAAAGTGTCACCACACTACGGGGTATTAAAAGCCATCCTAAATAAATAGGTTTTCAGTCTAGATTTGCAGAGGCCCAGGTCAGAAATAAGACGCATTTCGGCGGGGAGCTTATTCCAGAGCCTGGGAGCAGCAACAGAAAAGGCTTGGTCACCCCAGTGAGTGGGCACTTCCAACAGAAGTTGGTTAGACGACCTCAAAGCTCTAGCAGGCTCACGAACGGTTAAAAGCTCAGATAAATAAGATGGAGCAAGGCCATTAAGAGCAAGACAAACATTAAACGTTTAAAATCAATTCTATAATGGACAGGAAGCCAATGAAGGGAGTTAAGAACATGTATAAATGTCATGTCATCAAATATTGTACTTCATAGAGATAAATTTGATGATCTTTATTTTTTCATCAACATTTGAAGGCTTCCATTTGACCTGAAGGGGATGATATTGCACCTCTTGTGAAATTAGCAATGACTACTCCAACTAATACTACTTCTACTGCCAATTTCAAAACTCACAAACATGAAACATCCTACACATTCCACTTAAGTTTGGGCCTCAGCTTTTAAATGTATTCCATATTATTATTTTACCAAGTATTCACCAAAATGATAAATAAAAGGCTGATTGTTTGTGGAAACTCACCTCCTTCTCGAGTGGCTCCCCACCCTGTGATCCACACATTGTTACCAGTTGCAAAATCATGTTGCGGAGCGGGCAAGCAGATGGGCCTGATGTAGTCGGAGTAGGTGACAGGACTGTCCAGCTCCATCAGGGCGATGTCATTGTCATAGGTGAATGAATTATAGTTAGGGTGTGATATGATCTGCTTCAGATTCTTCTTCACCACAGCATTTCCAATCTTACGCTGTGTGTGTAGACCGAGGTAAACTTCCCACGTGCCTGGCTGTGAGAATCTGAGGACACACAAAGACAGGCAGCAAAGTTTTATTTACAGTTTGGAAAACCATTAATTAGGCACATCATCTGGCACAAGCGTCACATTAGGGAAAAAAAGTGAGTTAAGCCTATTTATTTAATAGAATATACATCAGTATTGATATACAGTAGAACATGCACTGGTTAAAGACCTAAAAATATCAAGATGTTATTTCTGACGGCTCTCAAATTTGTAGTGGGAGAGAGACATGTTCTAAAACATGCATCCAAAGTGTGTTAAATTATCCATGACGCGTCAAAGTATTGTGTTGTTAGTAAAAACACAAAGGTCTTAGGTTTCAGTTGCATGAGACTGCAAATTGTTGACAGCATATTCAAAGTCAACTGAGTTATTTTGTCCGACTGATTAGAGGATTTAATAAGCACTTTCAGAATAACTATAGAGTACAAGAAAAAACACTTTTGTTTTGTATGTGAGACTATTTAAAGCATTGAAATAGGATGAATTAATTAAAGTAGCTTAAGCACCATTCTAACAGAGGACTATTATGTCATTGTACTATATTCTGTCAATTCCTTCCTGCAACTTAGAAAAAAGGAATGACATCATACATGTAAAAATGGGTGATCAGCAAATAGATGTCACTCCAAAGAGATCTGCGAGTGTGATCCCTGATTTGTCACATTATTCAAAACTATAAACATTTCTAGTTGCCAGTGAGAACATAAAGCTTAAAACAAGAGGTTACCTCGTCCTGCCGTCATCCTGCACACAGTGGGCAGCCGTGACCAGCCAGTGTGGACTGATGATGGACGCTCCACACACATGACCGTAACCTTTGATATGAAGGCTGACCTGCCAGGGAAACTCCCCTTCCTCTGCATCCTGACCGCCCACAATACGTGACGACGTCTTGAACATACTCCTTCCACAGTCTGCAAAGTAAACAAACAATTAATCACAGGGCCTGCTTGTTGCAGCTTGTTGTGATGCCTTGAGTGGGTGAAAACTCACATCTGTTTTGTCATGCAAGGTAAAAATGCAGATGGAGATAATAACTAGTTTTTAATCTCGGACAAAGGAACACGCCCTCGCCGAGGTTTCATTTATGACATACCGCAGTTCTCCTCATCAGATCCGTCTTCACAGTCCTGTGTCCCGTCACATTCTGGGTTCACTTTGCTGATGCATTTGTTGTTTTTACATTTATATGTAAGATCAGTGCAGCGAGTGTCAGAGGCTACAGAGAGAGGGAGGGAAGAACCATCAAATTCAATTCATTGTATTGCCTTTTTAAGATGTAGTGACATTTTTATAAAGAGTTGCTCGTCACAAATAAAGCAGACATAGAGCAATGGTAATGATAACTATTCATTTGGAGTTGTTTTTGTCCAGATTGTAAATGAAAGGTAATATATACCCTAACCTGGCCTGTATTTGGTCTCCACAAACCCTGAGAAAATTGTCTGCATCCTAAGAAGCTACACATTGTTCACAAGCTGTCTATCAAAGAGATTTGGAGGTGTATCAGAGTTATTTTCTTCTTGCTCTGTAAAGCACCCTCTAAATAGCCTCATGAGTCAGTCACCACAGGAATCAGGTGAAAATGCGTAACTTCCAACGGCAGCAAATTAATGTGCTTGCTTTAAGAAAAATTAAAAAGTAAATACTATGATGTCTGAAAACAATTGCAGTGTAGAAGACTGGTCTTACCTCTACCGCAGTCGAGCTCATCTGACCCGTCCCCACAGTCGTCCCTGCCGTCACAGTGAGTCTTCTCAGAAACACATTTGCTGTTCTTGCATGTTATTTGTCCAGATTTACACCCACCTTTGAAGACAAAAGACAGACAGGGATAAGAGCACTACCTGAAGGGTTTTTAGTCCTAATGTTAAACACAATACAACCTCCATCAATGTTAACAGGTCTTACCACAGTTCTGCTCATCGGTGCGGTCTCCACAGTCATCTACACCATCACATTTCCAGAACATGGGCTTACAGAGTCCATTTTTACAGGTGATATCCTTTGAATTGCACTCTGGAAGAAAACAGGTAACTTATTATGTGTGCCAAGTATGAAGAGACTTCGAGTATATCCTGAGTAAAAACAACTTACTGCAGTTTAATTCATCGCTCATGTCTCCACAGTCATTCCATCCATCACACCTGAGTGCTGACTTAATGCAGCGCTTATTTTTGCACTGGAACTGCTTTGGACAAGCTGTGGACGACAGGGTTCAAGTGAGATAAACGTGCCTGATGTAGAAAAATAATCATCTGGGAAAAGCAGAGTAACTTACGGTCTTTGACGTCAATGGCCTCAAACTCTGCATCGAAACCTTGGTCCACGTAGGAGGAATCGGAGAAAAACCTCACTTCCATTTTGTTGGAGTTGCTGGTTTCCGTCACTGTTCCTTCCGGCTGGTCCCCGCACAGTCTGGGGAGGAGACGCACAAGCAGTGACATGTCTGATCTGTTATGTAATTCCTCTGTGGTTTTTAAATATAGAAGAATGGACTCACTTTTTTCCGTTGACCTCCACGTAGTCTTTGCGACAGTCCTTTTGGTTCTCCTGCCCAGGCTCAGACAAGAAGAACTTTTTGAACGTCAGCTTCACCGCCTTACCAGCAGAGACCTTAATGATTGACAGAGATGAGTAAAAACTTAACGACACGGTGACAGAGGGCCTTTTGAGAAGCCAAACAGAACCTGTATGAAACATGGTATGACTGTGTAATGTGTTTCTCACCTGGATCGACCACTGACATAGAATATGAGGAGGATAGTAATTTGGGAAGTTTGGGGATGTAAAGCTTCCTCTTTCGCCTGTTAGCTGGCCCCCGCATGAAGTACCTTTTTACAGAAAAACATGTTAGTGTTGGATAATCGATATTTAAGTGAGCTTGCATCAGAACCTGCCAAAGCCCCCACCTTTACTTCCACGTCGGACTTGTGAGACTCTTGCTCTAAAACCCGGGAAGTTCTTCTTGTCATTTGTGGCCATCGTCACCAGCATGACATTGCCTGAAGACAGGAAGGTCAGCGGTTCACTGGGCGAGAAGTACCCACACATTCTGTTGGGGGAAAAAATACACATAAATATCATTTACGCTTGGTTCCCTGAAGTGCTGGTTACAATCCAATGTTATTTAATTTACATGTTCTTTGTAGAGTCTATCAAACAGTAAGGGTAACTGGTGTTGGTAACACTATTTAACCGATCAAACAACATGGAAATTACTTCTATACAACATGCTATTTCTCAGTTTCTTCTCCTAGTCAAGGATTTAAACCCTCATTGATTCTACCGTATGCTTAAAAAACATACATCACATTTTAGTCTTATGAGGCTGAAAATCCTCTTCCTCTACCCTCCTAAAAATATACATGTGGTGTGAATTTGGGTCACTTATACATTGCACTGTAACTGAGGCATTTTATCTCTCCCGTGCAGGAATGCCCCAGATGATTTTATCATTTACACCTGGAAGTTTCCTTCTTAAATGACCCAGTTACTTGGCTGCGTGTTGTTTTTCTGGTTTGGAAAGGTTAAATTCATTCTCAAATTGCTGCCAGATTTAGACTAAACTCTCATTTTGCTATTGCAGAAGGCAATGTTAGGCTTCTACACCTTTATGTACAGCATAAGGATCCATCTGACCAGCAGAGGGCCTTACATACAACATTACAAAGTGGATGGCAGAAGGCAGCTGAGTTATTCATCCGCTTGCAGCTGTATTTGAATGATGCAAAAAGGAAAACTCACTCCACCATAACAAGGCTCTCAATAGCCACCAGGGAGTCGTAGATTTTGACAAAGTCATTCTTGCAATCCTCTTCCAGGTTCATCGTATCAAAGTCAAGCTTGATGACATAGTTGTGGTCTGCTCTCAGCCGCCACTGGATGAAGGTGTTGCTGGGATAAGGACGGTCGGGGAAGCCAGGGGACTGGATCTGCCCAACTTCATTGCTCCTTGCATGTTCTGCAAAGTTGAAGAAATCTGGCACAGAAACATTGAGTTTTAGTCAGGCTTTGTAAATCACTGACATAACCATGGAACTGTGACCACTGTCTAAAAGTTGCATTTAATCACTCTACATTTTCTAGATACTAAAAATAATGCCATGTAAAGGGAAGCAGAAGTTGTACATGTATGATCCAGAATATTGCATTTCTCATTAAAGCTTGTTAGGGACAACAACCAAAAAGTTGTACTCCCGAATATGACTATACGTTTATCATCCCAGACAGAATGATATTTTCTGAAGATGACCATTTATCGCTAGGAGGTGCTGCAGAAGAGAACGAAACTGAAATCTTCGAGATTATATCTTTAAAGATAACACTAGTAGAATAAAGGATATAATCGAGGTTGTGCACTTACTTCTGAATGATGTTGAAATCAAGCGGGCATCAAGTGCTGTGAGAAGAAACACAAAAACAAAGAACACAGAGATCATTTAATGCTGTCAGCTGAACAGAAAATTCCACAACCGAACTTCAAAAACAAACCACAAACAAAAACAGTCACAGCGTATGGACTGAATCGCAAACGGTTGTAGTTTGTTTCAGTTGCTTTGAATCTACCTGAAGACACCACATCTTCAAAGACCAGCGAGTTGCCAGGTCTGAACAGGGTACGCTGCTCTTTGTCCACCAGCTTTTCCATTGAAGACATGGCTTTGTCCACAGCTGCCTCTTGGCCGGCGGGGACTCTGAACTCAGACAGGTAGTAGGCAACAACGCTGCCTTCACTAGGAGTAATGAGACAAGAATTAAACACATTAGAGGTGCAGCAAAGTAAAAACTAAAAGTCATACACCAAAACTGTTATGAAGATAGAAATGTATCAGCTCTTATTTCTCCTATATTAAACACTTTTTTAATCATGTCAGCAATATAACAGATCTTTCTTAACCACAGAAATTGAGCAACAATACTACAATACTTGGTTTCAAAGGAGAGTTGTAGTGTTGCCTGGTCAAACTTTAATAACTTTTTATCTTTGTATTTATAATTGTTGTCTTTGTGGTGGATGATTCGATTTTCCCTAAACCCTGGCTCCATGCTCTGTTCAAATTGCAACAGAGGCTTACAGTTAATTCTATCTACAGTATAATAATAATAATAATAATAACAATAACAATAACCTTTATTTATAGAGCACTTTTCAAAATCGAAGTCACAAAGTGTTTTACAAAGGCAGCAAAGCAAAACAACCAGGTCATGAAGTAAAACAGAGTGGTCATAAAATCAAAGTCATTTAACAAATATATAAAATTAAATTAAAAGAACGCTAAAAGACATAAAATTATTTAAAATGAATTCTAAAAATTAAAATTCAAGTAAAATCCGGAAAAGGCTCGCCAATAAAAGTATGTCTTAAGAAGGGACTTAAAAGAGATCACAGCTGACCTGACCTGACCTCCTATATTTGTACATATAAATATGTTCTCCAATAAACACTGGCATTCAAAGCACATACATGTACACTCCTATCAGCATAAACATGGATGGAAACATGACCCTCTTGAATTAAAGCTTATTATGAACACCTTGTTACTCCACTTTCACTGCCATACCTGAAAGCCTGAACTGTAGAACCAACATAGTATTTGCTCAGCTGGGGACTTTTGGAATAGATGGTTTTAAGCTGAAAGAGAAAAGAGCAGAGTCAGAACAGAGTTAACAAAAAAAAAAAATAGATGGCATGCAGGTGAATTTCTTACCTGCGATGTCACCTGCTTCGCCAGCGCCTTGAACTCAGTGCTGTTGGTGTTCTCGTAGGCGTCTTCAAACACCTGGTTAGTGATCCGCATGGAGCCGCTGTACATCTTCTTGACCCGCACATCTTTACGGACTGCAGGGACACACAGACAAGACTTTAAATACACACCCATGTTCTTACTGCACAAGACCTCAGTTCACTTCATCTCCTTGTTAGCTTTTCCAAGTTTGTCACTATCCTTTTTTTTCTTTCATCTTTTGAGTTATGGACGCTTCAAGTCCCCCGTGTTTACTTGTTTCAACTCATGCAGCAATAACATCTATCGCTGGTTTAAATCATGTGCAAATAATCAGATTTAAGCTTCATTTGTCTGTGAACATTTCATAGCTTATGATCAAATGTGTTTTTGTTATTATACATAGAGATGCTTTCTCTTTCTTTTCTTGTCTGTCCTATCTCTACCTCCGCTTATTTCACCATCAGCAACACAATCAGATTTTAAAACCACAAATTAAGATGGTAATGGATTGTTGAAGGTGTGCTCTTTATGAGCTTCTCAAAGGACTCTACAAATAACATACATGCAATTTAATTGTATTTTATTGTGTAGAACACTTTGCAAACTTGTGAAGAAAAGTGCAATATAAATAAATGTTCTATATTTCAACAAAAAGTGTTTAAAAACGATAAGATAGAACTTTATTAATCCTGAAGGAAATTATAGTGCCAGGTAGCTCCAAAAAATACAGTACAAAATTATTCTTATTAAAACAACTCAAATATAAGTGAAAATATAAGATAAAAAGTATATGGCTAAATGCAAAAGAGACAGTGCCTAAAAAAATATATTATAATAGTTATCTACAAAAGCAGGCAGGAAGTAATGGTGCCAAAAGAAGGACCTCTGTAGGAAAGGTTTTCATTGTGATCAGCTCACCTCAAAGTCATTTTTCATTAACAGTTTTCTTTATGTCTAATTAATCAAATGAATACAATGAAAGGGTTCTTACAGTGGAAATGCCAGACCAGCAGTCCGGTCATCAGTGCAACAACAGCAGCAAAGATCACCACGCCGATCACAGCCCCGATTTTCCCTGGACCCTTTTTCTTCTCGAGCTTTTTGTTATCCGATGCAGGCAGGAACTGGACTGAGGTGTCCCAGTCTTTGTCCTACAAGACAAGCAGATGGTTGTTTGGGTACATGAATGAACAATACATACAACCGATAGTCCTATACTAAACAACAAGCAACAAGTAATAATTCCAGCATGTTGAAGGCTTTGTGAAAATAAAACTGCAAAAGCTCCCCCCCCAGGATGTTCCTTCACTGGCACTGTCAATGTTTTGTGTTGTAAGACAGATTAAAGTAGCTGTTTTGTTTATCTAAGTAGATAATCAACTGAGGATAAGCGACAGCAGCAGACAGCAAGTAGGTACATGTGTATTATTATAGGAATGTCCATGCATGTGGTGACTAATAGAATTAGGTTTTGAACCAGTAAAAAACTGGGCTCCTCTTTGACAAATTTCTGCTTTCAAAGGAGAGAAATCAAAACATTTTTTATATTTAAAGTCTGCCAATAAAAAACAGAAAGCACAGTTTCAGTGTTTGGCAGTGTTAATGAATGAGAGGGGGACTTCATGTGTGAGTCACAGCGCTGTGGCCACATTTAAGTGGTAGACAGAGGGGGAGGGAGTACAAAGGTTTCACCATGTAAAATCCTGTCAAACCTGCTGGGAGCGAGCCGCTCGCAGATCTGAAGAGGAACACAACAAGTTTCTGTGAGTGCTCGCTGTACTGTAGTGTAACATTAAAGGTCCCTGAAACACTGAACAACTTCAACCAGCAACAAATGCCGTTCTTAAAAGCTTAAGGATGTTTAAAAAAGTAATAAATCATTCTTATGACTTTAATTTTGTGGCCCTCTGTTTTACAATCACAAGCAGCTTAAAACAAATAATCTGCAGAACAACCCTATTATTTGTTTAATGCACCAAGGGCGACACTTTCATACCTCCTGTAAAAACCTGATGCACATGAGAGGACACGATTGAATTACACCTATGAGGGCAACAACAACTGGTTATATTTACAGAGCAGGCTTTGGATGTGTCGTATTAGTTTCACATTTTAAAGCCTTGTTGAAGAGTTTTTGGAGTAGATATTCCATACAAATCCTCTGCATGTCTCTGTTTGGTTATTATAAATGCATTCTCCTGCATGCAATGCCTGGGGTGTTAGTGTCAAGCGTTAAATGCATTTTAATAACCAATGAACAAACACCTCATTTTGTCTCTTTTACAGAAATTTGCTTTGTATATTTGTGGACAACAGAACAGAATTGTGAATCTTAATACACGTCATGTAATCATAACATGTTGAAAATGGTGATGAATTATTACCCAGCCACACTGTCAATCATCTAAATATGCTAAGTTAGCATAGCAACACAACCTCAGATCTGCTCCATTGTGCCCTGGAGGACAAACCCTCTGAGATTGAAGGGCATATCCCCCACTGTGCCTGGTAGATATGAACATAGTGTGATTTTGTGGAGTAATCTTAAATGGATTTTACTCCAGCGAAGAGAAGGACTCGAGTGAACAAGTCACAACAGGGCGGAGGAGCCAGGAGGAATTCAGGTGTCAGCCTCTCAATCGGTGCTTCCTGAGGTCCTTCACTGATGAAGCTCAGGATTTCCACATGGTCTTAATTTAAGCATCTCTGAGTCACAGACTATGAAATACCTTTTTGAGAAAGATGTCATTCAAAGCTTTGAGTCGGTTTTAAGGATAAATGGTTCGGGAGTATTTCCTAATATACAAATGCATGCCACCTCAACCAGTGTGCTACTACATGAAAATTAGGTGAAAGGCTCGTGCAGCCTATAGTGGCTTGTTCTTTTGGAGGTTATCTCAGAAACCTGTTGTATCTACAAACACTCAGTACTCCCATAAATCCTAATATGACACTTTCTTTTATTGACATATTAAAGCTTGAATTGTTGTGCCACTAATTAGTACAGAACCAAAACCTAAAGAAATGAAAGCAGGTTCTCTCAGCTTCTAAGTGCTAGGTTTCCTTTTCCCTCACTAACATGTTTGTCCTTAGGCAAACCAGTGTGTTGTTGATAGAGCAGCTGAGATCATATGGCTGTTTACAGTGACACCCGTTCAACTGTTGTATGTAGGTATATGTGTGGAATGAAAACAGAGGTGATATTTCTACTTCATGTGTGACAGGTTTGCTACAGGTATGTAGGTTCATCAGTTACCCACTTATCTAATTCTTTTAGGTTTGTCTCTACAGCAGTTCGCTTTACTTCCTGTCTGATGCTCCCCACTGCCCCACAAATATGCACCAATGTTAGGAAATACATGAAATCAACGTTGGTGTCATTTAGGTAACACCTTAACCCCTTAATACCTTACTTAACAGGGTAAAGCAGTAAATTACATGACATATGTTTGTGCTCTACAGAAGAAAAAGTTTCTTACCGACTTTGGGGTGTATCTGAGTCCACTGTCCATGTAGTCCATCAGGGGTAAATGCCTGGACAAGACTACTGAAATTAAAACCAAAACGACCTCAAACACCTGAACCTCTCCTTATCCAACCAAACGTCTCCTCTTCTTGTTTGTTCTGTTGACTTCTGGTCGTTTATTAATCCGTCCAAAGGCTGTTTGTCGAGGTGAACCTGCAGGCCTGGTCGCCAAGAGACGCTCCTTGTGTTTGTTAATGAATTCAACCTTCTCGCAAAGACATCTATACAGATAACACCGAAGAATAACGTCTCGTGTAGTTTTTGAAGGAAGGCTCCTCTCCGGTCGAGGGGCTCACAAATGTCTACCTGGCAGCATATGTCGCCTACCTGCCCGTATGACTCCTGACGGAGGGAAACTGAGGAAACCGCAGAAAAAAACTTTTTCCGGGAGCTTCGGGTTTCTGCAGGCGTGTCTCCACCCCGAATACACCTGTGGCGACTTCCTGTTTACCTGCAACAGGTGAGGACTACATCTTAAAAATGCATTTTTTCCTCAATTTTAAGAAAAATGATTACAGAAAAGTATTTGATTAAATAATACGCACAGTTATCTTGATTATCTTACCGACAGATCTAAGAGTTTACATTTTGTCGTTGTGTTTTGAAGCTGCTGCAGATTATATTTAAGACTGGACACATTTTTTTGTCGTATCCTAAAAATTATAACAGAAAATATTTAAAATTAAACTAATGCACTAGGATTTGTTAAAGCCTATTTTTAGTATCAGTCATGTGATCTTATCCGAGCTGCATGTTTCTGCAACACAACAATGATGATGACTCACTTCTACTCAATGACCTCCATTTTTTTTTTCATTCATGATGAGCCATAGGTTTCTGTGTGAGTAAACGAGTCCTCCCTTACAGAAAATCCCCCGTGCAGATCATTTCCAAACTGCAATTTCAGAGACTGCATCGGTCCTCTGGACTTTACATACATTCCTCAAAAACTTTTAAATTAAGAGATACGTAAGGACAATAAATAATAGAAGAAAAAAAGCGAGCTAAAACACAAGTTAATTAATTGAATAAGAAAATTAACTGGTAATATTTTAGACATCTGGACACAATTTTTAGAGTGGGCTAATCTTGGTAAGAAAAACTGTAGGTTTTATTTTCTCAAATGCGCATATTTGCTGTTTTTTCCGTTTTCTAAACAAGATAACTTTGTGTCTATTGATAAAAGTAAACAGAATTACATTCAGCCAGTAAGATGTTGTGATGGAGACGGTTTTCTTTTACCTTCATCTGAGATTTTCTGTACAAAACAGTTCATTTAAATCTATTAATTCATATAATAATGGTGATGGTCTTTAATATCGGTCCATTAAACTCCTGACTGTTCTCTAGACTAATGATCATATATAAAACACTGCATCTTTCTATGTATCTATGAAAAAACGACACATCCATATGGAAGTTGTGAGTTTATTGATGTGTATCCCCCCTGTAACCATAAATCTGTTTCCATTGGTGTCAATCAATTATTTTAAAATCACTAATATGCATATTCTATTAGTTCCCAGACCCCTCCCACAATCAAGCAGGCAGTTACAAGATTGAAGCCGTTTGGGTGCATAGTGAGACAGTCACATACAGAGATACTGTCACAGGAAGAGAAAAAATAGAAAACAAGAAAACAAACTTAAAAATATATATCATCATATCATTTCATATAAGAACAATGCACACCACAGGTTATCCTCCGGAAAAAAGCCATGATTGCAACATCAACTATACAGGCATACAAAGACAATACTAAGAGAGAGAGAGAGAGAAAAGAGGATTCTAGGATTCAGTTTACTTGTTTGTGTCAATCTCTACCTGTAAAAATACACAAGCTATTTTTTCTCAGAAACCAGCTCTCCAAGCCTTGTCTTTCTGTGTCTCTGTCTGCCTGCACAGCCCTCCAGCTCCAAGTTGTCTTCAACTGGCTTTTATCCAGGGCCGGCCCGGCCTCTCTGGGTATCAAAGTCCCAAAATCCAGATTGCAAAATGTGTTATTGTTTCCCCAGATCTTAGAAAATGTTTCAGTACCCAAAGATGTTATCGTGAGATTCAGGGACTTTGTTTGGCGTTTTGATATCACAATTACTAAAAGCACCAACAAATCCAGATGATTTTGCATATTTTCTCTCGATTCTGGGGCCTCCTGGTGGGAGGTGGTCCCAGCACAGATGCTTGTTTCATTGATGCCTCGGGCCGGTCCTGTTTTGATCCATCAGACTGTTCTCTGATCTCTGACCAACAAAGCCAACAGTTGCTGCAATGACGCGTGTGTTCATAATCCCCAAAAGTCGATTTGAAAGTAGCTTTTCTGGTACTTTGTTTTTGCTTCAGATAATTTGTGCAAAAAAGTAAAAACAAAAAAACAAACACAACACTTGTCAGTTTGTGGCATGTCATTGCACACTGTCACACTGTCTGTGACAGTGCATTAAATGAAAGCCACATAGGAACTTGGTACATAGTATGGAAAAAAAAGCTTCCATAATACATTCAACTATGTAACACGTCAATAGGTTTTACTTTATCTGTTTCTATCCTGCTTCCCTACTGATAAAAGGTTGTGTCTATGTGTGTTGGAGGGGATAAATGATCACATTCACCGAGTACGGGTCCAGAGTAGGGTTTGTGTGATGTGTTTGAGCTGGGGGTCTGTGCACACCTTCACCTCCACCGACTCTTTCATATACCGTGTGCCTGCAAACACAACTCATGACCACCAAGCTAAGAACCCTAACCAACTAATAACCTCTTCCCTGGGAAAAATGGTGGAATAAAAACATCTACTTTTATATATATTTAAACTGTATATGTATATTTTGTCTGTTATCATAACAAAGAACAGAAAGTAAATAGTCCATGATTTCATTTTTTTCTCATTTGTTGTTTCACTATACATTTTAATTGGTACAAAGAACCTTCATATACAAGCAATCTATTGAGAGGAAAAAAGAACAAAATAAAACACCAGTTCTTTCAGAGGAAACCATCAGAAACTGCATGAATGACACTCGCATGGTGGAGAACTAAAGCTCGGTGTCTGGTCTGCCGGTTTGATGATGGCTACTCAGAGACATTAAAATTTAGTTTGATTTGCTGTTCACTTTCAAAAATAAAGAAAATTTCTGAAGAAATGTTATACATCTTGATCTGAGATAAGTGTATTGATAATTACAGAGAAATCTGCTGAATCACATTTTCCATAATGCAAAATGGCAGATACATCACCTTATTCAAAAGAAATGATCAAAAAGAGCTCTATAGTACAATAGTAGCAGTAGTAGAAGTAGTAGCATTATTTAAGGATTGTTTTCAACAAACCAGTAAATGGAGTTTGGATGTATGCAAATGATTTTAACAATAGCATATGTTATTGGTCAGTAGTATGTTCCCCCTCAGCTGTCGCCCTCTGTCTGACTCCACAGCGCCCCCTGTAGGCTCTGGTTAGATCTGCATCTGCTCCAGGTATTTGTAGGTGGGGTTTTCGTAGCCGTGGTTCTGCATCTTGCTGAGGTGGCGTTCCTCTGGTGTCAGCATGGGGTCAACCTGTTAGACAAACATAAGGCACTCATAATGGCTGACCTCAACAAGGGCAACTCCTCTCCAGAGGGCGCAACATGCTGTGTGTGAACTATTCAAATGCTGCTGAGACAATAATCTAATTTGCCTTGCATTAACCCAGGCTTCATTTACATAAGACCTGATAATTCAATCTCAATCTGACACTTGGAATAAGATGGATAGCAGTTAATTGAGAGTGTGCGTGGTCCTCACTCTGCTCAGAATAGCAGGTTGCTTACCTCTACGATGCCATGACTGATAGTGCCATATTGCCTCTTCCTCAAGAGCACCAAACTGATCACAATCACAGTAGCTATGGCCACTGCGATCACCAGCAAGCCAATCAGTGCACTGCTCCCAAAGCTGAAGTCCTCTCCCAGGGGGCGGTACGACTCCTAACAGGTAGAACAGGTGAAAAAGACAGAGAGAGCAACAATGAGGAGGCTGAACATACACAGCTGAGCACTGAGTAAAGTAAATATATACTAGTTACTTGAATGTGATAATTTTCTTGTCCTGAACACATTGACATTTTAATTGCAGTTAACATGCTGTTAAATCAGAGTTTTAAATTATCCAGGGACCTAAAAAGTATCTGAACCTTTTTAAAGAGATATTCCGGCATCTGTCACCCCAGGTTATATTATCATATTGTTAAAGATATAATCTCGAAGTTCTCTGTTTTTTTCTATTTGGCGGCACCTGATGGCGATAAAAGGGAATAGCGGGCGTATACATCACAGATAACCAGACCTCCTCTGTTGGCTCTCTTTGTCACAGTTATAACTCTTGATTTTCCTCGCTGACGGTCTCTTTCCTTTTCAGACTGTTTGCTTCATCTGAGCGTCAAGTTTGTTTCTTTTTCTTTGTATTTTCACTTCTTGTTGAAGTTGTATCTGTAGTCATCCATCTTTTCTTTGTTTGTTCAGCCATGGTAGATTACTGTTTACTCACAACACTTGCAGAGAGCGGAAAAGCAGCCGCTTAGCTCCGCCTACCCTCTCTGGCAGACCAACCACTGCTGGCTGATGGAAAACGCGTCACTAACTTCGCCACCGACATCCTGTCCATAATAATACTGTATACTGCAAATGCAAAGGCTTTCATCAGTGGGCCATAGGCTCAGTAACCATTGTGTTACCTGATTCGACGATAGATAGTGACTTAACAGACATTTATTTAAATGAAAATCTTCGAGATTATATCTTTAACATTACTGACTAAATTCATCATTTAGCTTTTGGAAACTTGTTGACATATCTTCTTGTGTGTGCTGCTACTTCTCTCACAGGCACCTAATTGAGAGTCAAACATATGCAAACAACCCAAGTCGACCTGGAAGTGGATCTGAATGCTGTGCAGTTTAGTTTTTAGTTAAGTTTCCAAACCACTGTGAGTGGTTGTAATGATTTCTGTCAATTTAAATTTTTTTGTAAGGCTGTCGTAGGTTTTCACTTCTTGTCTCATTCAATATTGTTCTTTCGGAAATCTTTGTATCGACAGAGGAGGCTGAGAGAAAATGCTCATGATCAATAGCTGTAATGGAAGATTAGCATCCATTGTGACACACAAGAATTTCCCTTTAAAATACAAACCAGTCATTTATTTTTAAGGAAAGCAATTTGTGACTAACTAAATTGGGTTCTTCTACTCTGCAGGTAAACGGCTTCGAAGCCTCGATTGTACAAATATTGATCTTAAAGAAGAATAGCTTTGAAATGGGGAGATGAACTAACTGGAGGAGAATTCTCATGTTGTTTTAATAAACCGCCGTGAAGCAGGGAAACGTCCCTTTTGCCAGTAAGACATGATCGACTTAAAAATAGTGTGTACACATGCATGAAATGTGTCTCAGTGGAAGAGTGTGTAATATCTTTGCCAATTCAGTATACACACACACACGACCACAGTCACCTACACTCGTCTTCACGATGTAATGTGGCACATATGACACAAACTGATCATATGTAGACAGCCACGAGGGATCTTTTACTGCTCATTCTCACACATAAACTGAGCACTCGCAGTTTGTGTGGATCCACATTCATTATATGAACTGAGATTTCCAATGTGTACATTCTGATACATTCACATAACAAACATGCACCCATGCATAAATAACCAAAACATATTAGTCTGAACAGAAACTGTAAAAAACAAGAGAGGGGATTTGGGGTCTTTTCCAAAGCTGTGTTTTTTTTTTATTGTATTTTTGCAGTTGTCAGCTGCAGAACTGGTATCTTTGCACACTGCCACACTCCCTCCTTCTTTCATCTTTTCCCCTCTACTGATAACTACAGTTCCCCAGAAAGCCCTGTGGAGGGCGCCGCTATACTCACCAGCTCATCATCATGCATAACGCTGACTCTCTCTGCACTGTAAACCACTTCTTTAACATCCAGAGACTCATCAATCACCTGTCAACAGAGACAGGGGAGCCCAGGTTACACTCACCAAAATGTGTGTGTGAGATCGTATGTGTGTGTGCGGTAGACAGGAAGAGAACGAGAGAGATAGGCAGGCAGAGAGTAAGAGGGTGTGAATGTGCAGCGGAGTAAACTGTAAGGATTATCTGTGTTTGGGTGATGATACACTTGAAGCTGTCTTGTACAAACTGGAAGGAGAGAGGGAGGGGTTTGCAAGCATCATCAACAGACTCTCTTCGAGGCACACAGTTACATGTCTTTCTAAACAGACTGTCAGCCGCTCATTACTGAGAGCTCTAATCTAAAGAAGAAGCGCTGTGAGTGAAAGAGGTTGTGTTCAGGAGGCAGAAACAAAATCTGCAGTATGTCGAGACAGAGCAGTCCAGAGTCTGTTTCTCACAAAAATGTAGGCGTCTCCACCTTTTGTTATCACAACCTCAGATTGCTCCGTCTTAGAAGACTGGCATTTCCAAAAAAGAAACATGCAGGCAGTCAGAAACTTGCATGATTCATATTCACACACACAAATTACACAGCTTTGCAGTTGGTGTTGGATTAGCATGCAAATCACAGCACACATTCATTAGCCAAGCATCGTTTGAAAATCCATGAAGAGCAATGGTGTGTCTGGCAAAGAAAAGAAGCATGCGATGACTGCAGAACAAAGTGTGGAGTTGATCTGAATGAGGGTCGGTTGGCAGAGGCCGAAGAGAGACACGCAAATAGCCCAGTGCGAGATAGTTGTAACTATGACAACATAGTTACTGGAATAATCCGGCTCATTAAAAGCTGAACTTAAGAGAGCTATGTGAAAGCGCTGTATGTCCTCGTCAATTTCAATCATTAGTCCGGATGTGATGAGATTAAACCTTTAAAGCAGTTGTTGCTGCATGATGTATATTTAGAAAAATATAACACAAATTTTCTGTATTTATGCTTTAACAAAGCTACTCTCAGTTCATGTGTTCAGCAAGTTAGAAATGCTCTGAGGCCAAACAGAATGATAAAATGACATTGAAGCTCTTACCACATTGTTGCTGATCTTGGGTTTGCTGTTGATGATTCTCTCCTCAGCACCTATCAGACCGTCTAACCCAGACATGGCGGAGCCTGCAGGAGGTGATGGAGCACGGTCAATAAGAGCAGAGCAGCACAAACAAACAAACAAACAGAGGTTGCGGACAGCTGCACATAGCTATACCGCTCTTTTTCTCACAATTGTTGCCTCAGTTTTAGTGCACTGGTGACAACAAAGCCCTTTCTTCCATCCAGCACTGTGTGACCACTGTGAAGCCACCACGACAATGACCCTACATTTTATACAAAGGCTCTCTCAGAGTGGTGCTTTGGATGTAGCTGGTGTTACTCTGTAAACATCGAGCTACATGCATCGACTCATTAAATGAAACAATTATGAGTCGTCCTGCATTTCATGGTCAGAACCTCATCTACAAATCCCTCGTAGCTCTCTGAGATTTTAACTGATGATAATTATTTAAAAACCCCGTGGGTTTCAGTAAGTGGCTAAGCCAAAAACTGGGCCTGAGTGTCAAATATGCATGTTAGACTGATGGCTTTGAAATAGGCATCGGCTCTATTAATATACGCACAGCAGATATGCCATGAATAAATCAAGAACTACGAGAAGAGAGAGAGCGAGCGAGGCAGTGAGGGCAGAATCCTGAACAATGTACAGCCGTCCGGCATCAACTTATTGTCTGCTGCTGCTGCTGGTCAGCCAATGCTAAACGCTTAAGATCAGCACTATTGCCTTTGGATTAAGTGAGGAACAATGATGTGTGTTTACAAGCCTTTCCTAGCACAAGTGACGTCTGAAACTCTGGCAGGTATCCGATGGTACTGCAGGGTGCACATAGTGTCACAGCCAGTCACAACAACACTCGCAACACAATGGGAGTGACCTCTATGGGAACAATGTGACCTCTATTCTGCATGGATTTCAGAAAGTGCTGAATGGTTGAAAACCTAGTCGGATGTTTTTTTGCTGTGCCCTAACCTTTTGGAGATCATAAAGTGATAGAAGAAATAAAAGACTAATTAATCCATTGTGAAAATAATGCTTAGTTGCAGGAGGTGGAAATCTACGGCAAACACAGAAGGACAAACTTCTATTCAATAAACAGACAAGGACGTTGCACATTCATTTTTATAAAAAAAATCAATATGCAATTTGGATTCGACAATTAGTGGAAGGTGTCGAGATCAGTTGAGTCGAGATCAGACAAAACAGATGATGTAACCACGTTTCCGTCTCAGGTCTTGGAGGACAAATTGAGCTAATTTAGTTTGGGCTGTGGGTCAGCAGCGGAAACACTGAGCCTGAGACAAGCCCACTAAATCACACAGCTCCTATCAGGAAGAGGGCGACTGATGAGGGGAATGAGCGTGTGGGTGGGGGAATAATTAAGCAAGGTGCTTTGACAAATGCACTAAAGACGGGATGACAGTGAACACACATCTGAAGAGTCTCTCTGAGAAGGGAGCTGGCTGCGACCTACAGTATCTCTACATGACTTAAAAGCCACTGAGACTTTGCAATTCAGCATTCGGTGATAATCCTAGCATGATGAAAAGCATAAGAGCAACTGAAAACCAACCACGCTGCTCATGTGAGTCATCAAACAGAAATATAAAATTAACCACCAGATGGCTTCTGAACAAACAGAAATGGTGGGAGAGAGAGGATCCCAAATTACACAAGGGAAAGAAGAGCAGTGGAACAAAATAGTAGATGAAAATGGCTCGGGAGTTGAGGAGGGGGGAGAAAAACAAGACGCAACAGAGGCACCAACCTTTCTTGAAGGCACGTGGGGAGTCTGATAGATCGCCTTGGCATTAGAAATGAGCAACAGAAAAAAAGGAGAACAGAAAAGGGGAAGGAGAGAAGAGAGAAAACTTAGGTGAGAAGAGAAAAGGCAGGATTATCAAGCTGTGTTAATTGATTTGGAAAAGAGTCCAGCAGGGAAGAGTCCGAAAATAAATCTGAAACATAACCAAACTCAAAAAAGGGAGCCATTTCAAAATTGGCTAGCTCTGTCTAAGCCCTCTGGGGTGTTGGCGTGTATATTTAATGTTCCTGAGGGATTTACTTGTAATTTGCCTTCCATCTTGCTGGAAGCGTTCCATCCATCATTTTTCTCCCTCTTTGAGGATTCAATCTTTTGTTTGGCAAAAATGTGAAAAAGAAGAACCATAACGGCTCATTTTCCCCAAAAGCTTTTGGCTCCAGCTCAGCACCAAAGCCTGAGGCTTTGTGCATTTATCTGAACTTCAGTAGTGCTGCATTGAGGGCTAGGCCACAGGGAACTGTGCAGACACAGATAAGTCCAAACCCATGGCTTCACAGCACATTTGCATCGGCAAAAACACATTGTAAACCTTTTCTCCTTCACTGTGCAACAGTTCTGGCATGCTTTGTCACCAATGTCCTTCAGAAAGACTTATGTCTATGGCCTATTGTGTTCCACACAGCCACTGTGTTGTTCATGATGCTGCTTGTGACTTAGTCTGAGGCTGGAGCTGCTCACCCTCTGGCTCTGAACGGGACCCCAAGGATGTGACCTGGAAGGGGCGGTAGGGTTTACCCTCGGGCACAGGGACTTCCACGCTCTCCTCTGACGACACGGTGACATCTGGCTGCGATTCAGAGATAGACGACAGGAACTGGTCCATGTCAGCTTTCTGCTCCTGGAGTAGCTCGTCTGCAGGAAAGGGCAAATGACAAAGCATGAGATGGCCTGGCACATGTTAACACAAGTCCACATGAGACATGGAAACAATGTGCAAAATGGGAATATCACATTCTTTAGAAAACAAAGCTGCTGCTGTAAGAGGCGTCTGTTCCCATTCCTGCTAACTACCAATTAGTATTTTTCTGAGAGCTATTTTCTGTGTAAATCTGCACATCTCCCGACAGGATGCTGCATGGTGAAAGCTGTGACCCAGTTCTGTCACTGCACCCGCTCCACTTTAATCTGTGCTGCAACACCATGCCATGCTTCCTTTAATGAACCAAAGCAACAAAAGAAAATAGTAAAACGTACCGGACACTGCCTGTCTCAAATAGTACCGCAAGAGATGAGTACATCTCAAATACAGTTTCAAGCTTTAGATCTAATTATTGAATTAAGAGCTGGTGAGCAGAGACCCTTAACAACACACTTAATTCCCCTCCACAAATTCATACTGAGAAAAAGGCAATGCAGCACTTTTCTCCTTGTGTCTGATAATTGGTTTACAGACAGCGCCAAAGCCTGTCTACTGGTCTCTTCCTATATCTGTGTTTCCTTTGGCATAGAAGAGACCGTCTTTTGTCAGCTTGCACCAGATATTAGAAAAATAATCAGTGAGGGCGGGAGCAAATGTGATGCATTGGCTTTATTTGTCTGGCACATGTGCAAATCCCTTCCCAATTTTAATTTCCATTCATTCTTATTTCAGCACGCCTCCTCCAAGCTGCCTTGGGGCTTTCGACTGTACACCACTCACCAATTTCATCCTGAATCTCCTCGGCCACATATGGTACTTTGTAGAGCAGAGATAGACTCTGGTTCATCCTCTCCTCGATGACACGCAGGTGGGTCATCACCTGTTGGTTGGAAAACAGGCAAACAGAGAGTCGTGTAATGAGAATCCTTCTGTATTTGTATGACATGAAAATGAAAGTGCTGTGCCGTGCACTGTGGGGAAAGGACGATGTAGAATGTTTTGGTTTACATCCAAGATGCCAAAAAATGCTCATTGAACGTTCCTACAGCTCAATGTGTCGCCTTCTAGTTGCTTATTTTGTCTGAACAACAGTGACAAACACAAAGGAATCATGTTTATATTGATAAGATAAGGAAAAGCTGAAGTTCTGACACAAGAGAAGCAGGAATTAGCAGGTTATTGGAGAAAACAAACAACACCAGATAAATGAGACAGAAGATCACAAAGCAGCAGATGAAGAGGTTGTTGTGTTTGTAGAAACTTCATTTATAATGTTTTCTCTCTGTAAGCAACATCAACCACAGCCACGATGCCAAGAAATGTGCTACAAATTCTCTGCTCAGAATATAAATGCGCTGAAGAGAAAATGTTCATGTTCACAAATTTCAGCTGAACTGTCTCGGATATGGCAGCAGTGCACTGTCTGGTAGAGAGCCTATTTCCTCATGATAATTCAGACTCGCTCACAGCCAGCCAACTCGCAGACATGAAACAAGTTGCTGCACGTAATGTTCAAATCAGTTCTGAAGCTCTGAACTGACTTGACAGGATCTACTGCCTGTCAGCTCCGATGATTTCCACTGTATCACAGTTTGGGTAGAGAAACACAAACGCTTTTGATCGAACAGATTCAAACTTTGTGTTTTTTAAAGCCGCTTTCACTGTTTCCCCCAGCACTGAAATGTTTAGAGAGGAGAGATATTTCCACATTTCTGCTGCCAAAGTGCTTGGCAAAATATAAAAAGCTACCAGCCACTGACAAAGCTGACCAGCTCTTGGCAGGTAACTGGTGTTTATTTCCCTCTTTGATGATTGACTGTTTTAATCTTTCAACACATGGCTGCAGTGCACAAGAGCCAGCAACAGATGGCAACAATGCACCTTTCCCATTAAAAGCACGCTGCAGCCCCTGTGGCACCTTCCTGTTGCTGTTTGACAAACAATCCTTGCTATGAAGATTACATGTCCAACTGCTGGAGAGGAGATTTTGATGCATCAAGCAACCTCTCCTAAGCTGGTGAGGCTTTCAAATAAGAGAATAATCGAGGTCCCTTAACTCGGTTATATAAAGCAAAAGGATTTTTTTAATGCACTTTAATGTCACAGATCAAATCCACATATAAGGGGAGTCTCAAAAAGGCAGATTTAAACTTGCTGCAGGATTTGCTGAGTGATGAAATACGCAGGAACTAGGCTTGACAAATAAACGCTGTGAGAGCACAACAATACAGACTGGCTTCCCATGACTGAGCACAGACGCTCACCGCCTCCCAGATCCAACAATTCATCTAAATACCAACCCTCCGGTCCTTTCCCCTCCTCTCTATGTTGTTTCACCCATCTGCTGTGTTATCTGTAATGGTGGCTCATAACTGTAAATGGTGTCGAAGGGCAGGGACACACACAGGCAGGCACATCTAACAGAGGAGCTTCCAGCCAAATCCCCGTGCAGCGGCTCAGAGTCCAGCATTACACAAGACCTGTGCAATGTTAATCTTCGGCTGCAGCTTAAGTGAATGAAACGCCCGCCCTCCCTCCGTCAAACAAGCCTACTCACTCCTCCTGGGCTTCAACTCAGAGAAACACACACTCTTTCTACCTCCTACACACTTAGAAACAGGGCAGAGAGGAGCAGGCTGAGACATCGTTATCCCTCCCCTGTCTGAGCAGGAATAGGAGGAGTGTGAGATTTTGGAGCGGCTTGCAATGAGGTTTCAGATTTAATGACACAGCCTGTAATACAATCAATCTTCATTGTTGAAAGTAGCTCAGGATAGATGCAAAGCCTCAAAGAATTGCAGGTCCTAACTGACCAAATGGGACAATATAAATATAAAATAATAATTCTAACAAACATTTGTTGGTTTAACTTCTCAGATAAAGGCCATCACCCCGGGCTGTGGGAACTTCTACAGCTACATCAGATGATTATCAGTCATCATCATCAGGGCAAAGAAACTGACCTGTGACTTCATCTGAGCAGCCTTCTCAGGATCCACAGCCAGGACGTGCTGGTAGTGGCGGATGGTGTGCTGGCGGTCCTTGTTCTCGGCGCGGACGTATCTCCTCAGGGCTTGCAGGACGCGGTGGGGCTGAGGGGAAGATAGGGTGAGATAAAGAGGGTTTGTTAGCGACTCACAAAACAGATTCTTAAGCCGCTTTCCCACTGGTCAAAAAACCCGCAAACACCCGGCTTTTTAGCTGAGTGGGAAGCAGAGTAAATATCGCCTCGGCTCCGATCGGCATTGATGGGAACACAAAACCCATGTCGTCACTAATCTCCGCCCCCTTTCCGGGGGGCGATGCTATGCTCTGTCAGTAACTTCTGCAACTCCTTGTCATCTCTGCTACAAATTCTGCCCGTCTCGTCCGAGCAGCGCTCGAACCTCGTTCCAAATTTGTCAGCGCCGAGTTTGACAAACAGTCTGAATGAGTAATAGATACAATAACGACCGAAGCACCGTGACAGCTTCACTGTTTACTAACCCCGTTTTGGGTGCGTTTGCGGTGTCAGACGGTGACGCAGCAGAAAAGAGACCGAGAGGAGTATACTTCACTGGCAATGGGAACAGAGACAATCTGCATTTATAAGCGTCTTCCCGGGTCTGAAAAACCTGCGTCAACACGCTAAATTTAGGTGGGAAAGGGGTATAAGATAGAAACTTCTCTGAATCTGAACATATTAGTATGTATTTTTAATCTTACATAATAAAATTAATAAAATATAAAATGTGAAACTAAAGGACCCGTTAGAAGCCAGCCTCGCAGCATGAACACACAAGATGAATAAACCTGACAATCATTCTGTTTCCTCCTGCTTCATATCTTTTTACGGAAGGATGACAAGAACATTTCCCTCAAATGTGACACCTTCTTCTTCTGACACAGCATCACTCCACAGGTGATGCAACTACAACATTTAGAGGTGTAACTGAAGCAGGATAACAAAACACTTCTTTCAAGTGGAGAAAAATTCTTAAAGATCAAAAAAGCCCAACGCTGGTGGATGCAGGGTCGACCGGCACCTCGCTGTGTGCTGGCAAAAGGATCAAAATACTATTAGATAAGAGGAATTTAAAAAACACGACAGAGGGATTACAGCTGTAGGTTCAAATGTGATTGACTTTGGAGGATTTTGTGATGTGTTTTCTGGCTGCAGTAATCCATTCTCCTCATGATGAAGTGCAAGTTGGCAGAAGGTCTTTTGACAGGATATGAGATTAGCCACAGCCCATAAATAGAGTAAGACCCGGTGTGATGTGTGTGAATTTCTTAACACGTCAAACTGAGGGGAGAAAAAAGCAAAAGGCAGCTGGAGCGGGGTGAGGGGATGATAAAAGATGCTCCCAGAGGTCAGTTTGTAGTGTTTACCCTGGGGGGGTCGGCCTGCAGGGCAGCCAGGTAGTTCTCCAGGGCCAGACGGCGCCGGTCATTCAGCATGGCCTCCACCCGGGCGAGGTGAGTCTCCACCAGCTGCTGCTTCTCGCTGGCTGCCTCCTCCTCCAGGGACTCCACCATGGCTTGGAAGTGCTTAAAAGAAAATAATGATAATGTATAAATATGCATCTGCACCTTAAACAGAATGGCACACCAGAGCTCCTTCAACTTCCACAGCTCTCGCTTTCACTCATGTCGCCTCTCCGGCTCGTCAAGGGAGTTCGGGACTCATTTAGAAGTCTCTCCATTCAGACGGTGCCCTAATTTAGCCTCAGAGTGATAAAGATAGAGCAGCCAGGGAGAAGGGATATTTAATGGCACAGGGAGCGAGGGACCCAGGACCTGTGAGCCGTCATATCTCACCCAAACAAAGGGACAAAGGGGGGACTCCCAGGGGGAAAGGATCAGTGTCTTACCTGGATCAATGTCTGCCTCTCAGCCTTGGGCAGGTTCTTAGCCTGGCGATCAGCCTCTTCCCACTCTTTTCTTACCTGGAGAGAGAGACACACAGAGAGAAGGAATTTAAGCTACAGTAGCAAGGCACTTCTTCTACAGCTCCTTTCTCACAATGAGACAGTAAACAATGTTTCAGAATGAAAGTCTTTCATTGCACAAAGACCCTCAAAGTTACTTTATTCAAAGGTTCAAAAGAATTTTCTGGCCCTGAAATCTGTCGCACGGCAGCCACTCTCAGCTGAAGAGATGTTTTACTCTTTCTTTAAAGTGATAATCTCAAACTTATGTCTGTTAAGTCTCTATCTATCGCCGAATGAGGTAACACAATGGTGATTGAGCCCATGGCCCACTTTGCATTTGCAGTATATCGTATTTTTATGGACTGGGTGTCTGTGGCGACATTCGCGGAAGAAATCACAAGCGGCGCCCAGTTAGTGACGCGTTTTCCATCAGCCAGCAGTGGTTGGTCTGCCAGAGAGGGTAGGCGGAGCTAAGCGGCTGCACGTCCGGTTTCTGTAAGCATTGCGAGGAAACGGTAATCTACTATGGCTGAACAAACAAAGAAAAGATGGATGACTACAGATACAACTTCAAAAATAAGTGAAAATCCAAAGAAACAAACGAAAAGCGAGGAAAATCAAGAGTTAAAACCACGACAAAGGGAGCCAGTCGTACTACCGATTATGGGAGGCCAGTGGGAGGCGCTCAAGAGCACAAAAATTTAATTTTCGAGATTGTATCTTTAACTACTTAAATGTTGAATTGTTATTCTTTGCATTCTCAAATGTCTAAACATCTTTTCAACCTTGAACCGACACGATGCGGTTACTGAGAACGGCTCATCCTCATTATGTCTGTCTGTCTGTGAACTCATCTTTTCATTTAGAACTATGATTCCTTCTTGCTGAGCAAAATCAATGAAGAAATACTGGAGAGAGGTTCAGTCATAGAGCAAATACTGCAGGTGTTGGTAAGACGATCCCAAAGAGACACAGTTTTAAGAGCCAGAGAATTTAACACCCGGCAAAATATCCAGTTATTGATGGAACTTAAGATCAGAAAAATCAGTAAAAATTGACTGTTACTGTTTTGTTTGAGGGAAACGCTGTCCTGACTCACCCTCTCCATGCGATTACGGTGCCTGATCTCCAGCTGCTCCTTGGCCCTCTGGAAGCGACTGTGCTCTTTGTCGTCAGCTGGAGTCTCAAAGTAGATGTCCACATCATCGGTGGGCTGAGGAGTCGGCGGCATGGCTGCAAATACAGAACCAGATGGTGAGTGGGCATGGCTGCAAACTGTCAACCAGGCAGACCAACAGACACAGAAACAGACAGAGAGCCAGGCCGGCCGACCCAGGCGGACACAGGTGGGCAGAGAGACAAAAACAGACAGACAACTGGACACAGAGAGAGAGAGAGAGAGAGAGAGAGAGAGCGAGAGCGAGAGAGTTGAAAGTAAAATGCAGATTGAAGTTGGACAAATATCCTCACAGAAGCACTCCTCTCATTGGCGTTATTCCACCCTCACTAACTCTGATGAATTTAAAAGAAGCTGACAGTCTTTCCTTTTGAATTCTTTTCATCTTCCCGTCCGCTTCATGCTGACAGGTCGCATCTCCAACGCTAATGGAAATATCTCTGCGTTTGACGGTTGGGTCATCTGAGGCCAGGCCAGAGGGCTCCGTTCTGGGTTCCTCGCTTTACAGTCACGCAGGACTCACTCTCTGCACCGCTGTAAGTCGCAAAAACAATAATGCTCCGGGCTCGCAAACAAGAGGAGACCTCATCGTTTCACCTCATCGTCAAAAACAGGAGGCACGGGTTAATGGAACAAACGCAGAGTTCCCGCTCTGAACTTACTCAGCTCCTAAATTTAGTTTATTTCTTACATGGAAAATAAAAATCCAATTGGATATGGCCATGAATTGGGATTGGACTGATGAGTGAGTCACTGTGAGGTGCAAAAAAAAAAAAGGTGCTTGAGGACATGTGCTGGTTGGGTTTTATCGAAAGTGGTGGCAGTGCTCTGTGAGCAGACAGACTGACAACAGGATGCTGACAGACAGACAGACAGACAGGCAGGCAGGCAGACAGACACATGAGAAAGTAACAGGAGGGAACACCGGCAGGCAAACAAAGAAGAAGGAAACTCAGTAAAGATGGACGTTGCATATGAACGCACACTAAATTAAGCAGAAAGGAAAATGTGACATTATTTGGTATTTTTGCTGTTTTTACTGTGTAATTCAAATGTTTTCTTTGGAACGATTTAAAGAAGTACTGAAGAAAATTTATAGGGTATGAAAGAAAGCCTATTAGGAAGTGACTAAGTGACAGTTTACTCAGTTACAGAGAGCTGAAAGTAATAAATTAATATCCTGACAGAAAGTTAATGAACTTATTCATCAAGCAAAAATACCAAACAAATCTGCTTCCAGCGTCTTAAATATGAAGAGCCGATCTTTGATTTGTATTACTGTAAAATAAGTATTAATTCAAACATTAATTAAAATAATTGACAAATAACTATAAGAAAAAGTTGTTGTATTTTTATACCTATTAGTTACAGCACTGTATGGTTCAGTAGATTAATAAAACCAAAGAAAATGACGTGCAGTGAACTCAGTTTTGTGATTGTTGGAGGTAACATGGTGAGTGACAGCTGAGGACTAGAGAACAGGTGTTCTAATCTAAAAGCGTTATCAGCGGAGAGTCAGCAGCAAAGACACAAACAGGGAGAAAGGGGTGTTTTCAGACCGGCCTCCGTCAGGTGAGACTTACTCAGGCGCTTGCACACGGCCATGCAGTACTCCTCTGAGTCGAAATTGTTGCGGTTGCCGGCACAGCCGCCGTATATGAAGCGCACACACTTCTTCTGGCTCATGTCGAAGTGCCAGCGGGGCATGGAGGCACGGCAGGGGCCGGTCTCAGCCTCCAGGGTGCACACCGCTGCCAGGGGACAGCTTGTTAGATCATCCGGCCACGAGGGGCAGCACTACATTCCACTCTTAATCATCAACACAACATCACTAACAGACAACACTAACTTCCACTGCGGCATCTACGAGTATGACAAACAAAACAAGAACTTTGTGTGCATTATGAGCAAGATGAAGTTGCAGTTTGGCTACAGTAAGTCAGGATGACTTGTCCTTGTACTCTGCTGCAGCAGAGCAGTACATCACAGTGTGTGCTGTGAGCTGAGGAAAACAGTATTTGCTGATATATGCAATTATCTAAATACAGTCTGGCTGGGATTTAAGAATAATTGCCTTAAAGCTTAAAAGTTAAAAAGGTTTGATTATACGTAAGTGGTGGGCAAAGTGCCAGTATGGGGGAGAGAGAGGGGGGTGGGGGTGGTAAACGATAATTAGAAACAACTCAATACAAACCTTTCACTTCCTGCAGAGTCTTGTCCTCATCTTGGCTTTCTGACATTTTGTTGCTCTCTTTCTTCTCTTCCTCGTCCTCCTTATCCATCTCCTCATCCTCATAGACATAGTGGTACTCCTCCTCATCTTCCTCCTCATCGTCATCGTCCACGTCCACTGGCTCCTCCTTTTGTGTGGGCTGCTCATCAGCTGGCGCCTCACTGAGGGGGAGGCGGAGGTGATTGAGTGAAGGGGTGGAAGCCAGGAAGAGGAGTGATTTATCAAACAAGGCAGAGCAGCTGCCATAGGTCAATGTCACAACACTTTAATTCATCCAGATGGCCAGTAAAGCCTGCCCTTCGCACGGGAGCCGATATTACACCCGCAATATTTCAAAGACATGCCACATTCCTGAACACAACCATACACAGGCACAAATTTAACAGCTAGTCACCTGTCCTCCTCCTCAACCAGGTCGGCGTCGTCAATCTCCTCATCCTCTATCTCTTCCTCCTCATCGTCCTCCTGGGAGGGCACGGCAGGTGGAGCGGACTCCCCGCTGCGAGAGGAGGGGCAGCACACGTACTCGGTGCCGTGGAACTTGTCGATGCCACAGGGCAGCAGCATGCCGTAGCTGTGCAGCACCATGGAGCTCTTGGCACAGGCCTGACAGGGCAGGAGAAATGAGAGGGTTAGGATTTTTGACCGAACACGGAGCGGGACTCAAGATAGATGAAGCTGCTGTGCTTTCTGGGCCCCCCAGTACTTTGAAGTATCAACTTCAGCTTTGACAAGGTGACATTTGTTTGAGTCATGGTGGGAGGAAACATGATATTGTACACATACTGCAGTTAGGCTCTTTGTTTTTATAGATTTGACAACAAAAATATCCCCCAAAATATTCAAAAGGAGAATCTTTTAAAATCAATATTCTAACATTATTTATGCGATCATGTATCCAAAAGGTTTTAGTGTTTTCTGCAGCAAGAAGACACTTAAAACTGTATTATAGTAAATTATGTCAACTTGCATTAAAAGGCCTGTGCAAAGTGATGCATGTCACATCCATTGTGAAAGAAAAAAAGCAATCCTCAGGTGTTAGCACCATCCCAGTTAGTAATCCATTACCTGATTTATTCTATCTATGCATGAAGATATGTAAATAACTTCCAGAAGCACATTAGTCATATATAATAGTGTATGCTCAAGGTTACGCATAGACAGCATTCTTTATTCTTTATTTATCAACATGGCTGTTGTATATTCTCCTTCTATCCTCACAGGTGCTATCAGTTTTTATTCTATGAAAGTATTGCATTGCACTGGTCCCTTGCGGTTACTTGACACAGTAACAGATCTATACACCTGCAGAATGAAGTCACACTGATTTAAGAGCTCGTTCTCCTGCCACATACTGACTGAAATGACGAATGAGCCACAGTTCCAAAAAGTCATGTCATATTTTCCCAACAATGCTGTGCTTCATTTTGCAGCTAAGAGCGGCCGAGTATAACTTCAGCGTAACTGATGACTGCTGAGAAACTTCACCGGAGGATTAGCCGCCCCGCTTAAGAACTTCTCAGTGGCAGTTGGTGAGGGAGCCGGGGTTGTTGTTGAATCATTTTTCTTGCCCAGATATTGCCACCGATAAGATTTATTATGACTCGGTTGGAACAGATTTGTTAGCGGCTGCAGGTACTTCGTGCCGCTGGATATCACACAATCTCAGGCTGCAGGTGATGCTCGAGTTCAGGGCATTAGTAATAAGTGTCAGGTTAGAGTAAGAGTCAGAAAGCATGACGCAGGAAGAACCCATGGCAGACTGCCTGACTGAACTGTCGAGGTCAGAGTGGCCCTCGGGGGCCGGCTCTGGAGCTGCCCAGGGGGGGATTAGCTGCATTACAGCCACAACACTAATCTGATTAGGAGCTGAAATGTGAGGGCTCCCAGTTAGCCTGAGATCAGAGGGCCTAAGAAACTCTCAGAGACAGGTGGAAAGATATCAGGGATGGAGGGGAAGGATTGGAAAGTTATAAAAGTCTGGAATTAGTAAAGTTTTAATTTCTTAAACTTGCTTCCTCTTCCCACCGGACTTTTCTTCCCCACTGCTCTGCTATCTCAGAGGAACGGCCTCCCACTGTTTCCTATGAAGTAATTCCTTCCTTACCTCTTTGGCCACGCCGTGCCACTGCTGATGGCTGACGCACATGTCCATACGCTCCTTGTGGAAGAACCTGCACTTCTCTGGAACCAGAAGCACGTCACTCACAAACTCGCCCACTGAAACAGCAAATCACACAGAGCAGTATGCCTGTTAGTCACGCCAACAATCTGCCAAAAGAAAATCTCTTCCTGGTCACTGCAATGGTTCTAAACAATAAATCTCTCAGTGGGACTGAAAAGGGAATAACAGATGAGATGAGTAAAAAAAGGACATGGTTCCATAATTCATAGCTGCCTGGCCCTTTACATTTCATTACAGTGGTATAACAGACAGGACATCTGACACCTGAACATCTGTCCCTGCTGCTAAAGCCAAGAGGGATTTATCCCACTATGTAGCCAAATGTGTAACTCTGCAATCAAAACGGCAGTGCAGAAAATCAGGTTTCATGCTGTGACTCTTTTAACACAGTCCAGACTCTTCCTGTGAGTCAATGATGTCATCTGCTTGATGAATTCAATTCGGGGATGTTTTATTCATAGAACGAACTGACAGAAATAAAAGACACAAAAAGCATCTCGTGGATTCCCATGAATAGTTTCAGGCTGAAAAGCACGTGTGTGCGAGCATATGTCGCAGGGGTCACGAGAAAGATTAAAAAGGACAGCGACTGCTGATAGGCTGGCAGTGTGACGGGGCGCTCAGGTAGACACACTGCTGTCAGAAACAGATGGAAAGCCAGGCGGAGAGAGAGACAGGAGAGAGGGAGGAAGAGGAGGAGGTTTAGGGCAAAGTCCAGATCAGAGTGGCTGAGGGATGGGCGGGCTGAAAGCACAAAAAGAGGGTCTAGAGGTTTCAAGGAGAGGGCTGGGAGCTGTCCTATAACTGCTCATTTAGTGGTTCGCCACGACCTCAGCCTAAGGCAGAGCTGCTGGAGCGCTTCACATGAGCCAGGCGAGGCAGCGGGTGAAAAAGCAGTGTTTTGGAAAATGAGAGGGTAGGGAGGAAGAGGAGAGAGCTGGAAATAGCAGAGGACTCAGCAGCTGCTTCTCATCTCCGCCCAGGAGGTACAGTAACACCCCCTCACACAAACCCCATCCACCCAGCAGACCCTCATTCTCCTGCTTCTCTGCCTTGTGCCCACCACGGGCCGACCGTTACTCAGTACGTGTACTCAAGTATTCAGATACACCTTTACATGTTATCAGGGTTTAAAAATCACTGTCATTAGTTGGCACAAAGAATAATATTATATTTTCTATTCCAGTTATTTGACAGCTATAGTTCAGATTGCCTCAACTACAAACATTATAACATAATGACAATGAGTCCCATCCTGACCACCAGCTGCATTTAAATCAAATTAAAGTCTAATTCAATAAAATAACTTAATTTCACTCCAGTGGATTTTGCTTATAATTGCTTATTTTTTTACGATACTTTTGTGCATGACTTTCTTTGTAATGTGATTATTTGCATTGAGCATTGTTGGACCACCCCTCTCCCTCGTACTGCTCCCTCTCTTCCCGTTCAGCGACACACAGAGAGAGGCTGAGACAGCTCAGGGAAAAGCATCATGACTCCCAGTAACCTTCCGCTCCATATCCCGCACACCGGATGCTAACTGATTCATTCACTCACACACCCTCTCTTTATTCCATCTCTCTCTCTCTCTGTCTCGTTGTCTCACACTCATACTCACAGGTTGCTGTGGTTGTGAGGTGGAGAGGGTTTCAGGCGTACGCCGTACGCAGGCACACTGCAGTGGGTGATGGATGGTGGTGTTCGGAGAGCAGCTGTGCCCTGCAAGCACTCTGTGTGTTTCTGTGTGTGTAGTTGTGCAGAGTGTGCATGAAAGCATATACTCTTCTTTTTCTGTGACCTCCTCTCCACCTACTGTATTCATCCGTCTTTCCTTTAACCTTCCTTCTGTCAGGCACACATACTACGACTGTCCAGTCCCCAGACTGGCTGCACTGCAAGCATCCAGGGAGTGTGAAGGTAAGAATACACCCGATGTGCTGATGATACCTTCGGCTCTGAGAGGTGGGAAATTCAATTAAGCACCAACTGGATTTTCTCACTAACAGCACAGGCGGGTATCGTGTTTCAGGGACTTTCCAAAGGAAGTCTAGTGTAATGTAATTTGTTATAATCAGTATGAGATCAGAAAATGCAAATAACATGCTCTGTGTGAGCAGCACTTAATGATTCAATGTGTGATTTATTTCCTCACTTAACAACGTCGTATGTTCACAGAACAAGTCTTTTCGCAATATTTGTTCTAAATACCGGGATGATTTTCTAAAACTGATGATAAAAAATAAAGATTAGTTCTTGTTGCAATATAAGATATCAGGTTCCAGTCATGTGTTAAGATATTTGGCAGTGTGGATACTCATCTGTTAGAATTTGCATTATGGTTTTTGGAGTGAAAGAAATCTAAACTGCCACCATGAAAGGCTTACAAGGTGCAGACCTGACTAAAACCAGAAGGTAGCTGGAGGTTAATGATGCATAATGGAAGTGAGATTTGCATCAAACTCCGGGTTTGACTTGAAGCTGCAAATAACTTTCATTTTCAGCAAAAGTAAAACTTTTCTACTCCGCTGATCCTAACCTTTAATTCACTTTCACATACCTACTAATAATATAAAAGACACATTTGTGTCCACAACACTTTTGTTTCAGAGTTCAGGCACTTTTCTAAACCTTCCCAGAGGCAAAGGAGTGCACAAGGAGGTGTGGCACTCTGACACAAGACTGAGTCTGTATCCATTAATAACTCATTCGCAATCACAACACTCAGCACCTCTGATGGTATCAGGGGGTGTCATCTGGGAGCCCTACCCTTTGTTAAAACAACACGCTTAGTCAACAGGAAAGGCTAATGTGTCACGTCTGGAAAAGTTACTAATTAAATTCTCACCAAAAAAAATTCCACACGGGAGTAAGCAGCTCAAAGGTCGACATCGGAGCTCAGACTTTAATACACATGACAAAAGAGCAACTGAAGGAAAAGAAGTGTGAAAATCTGCAGGTGATTTCTTTGTGTTGTTGTTTAGTACGAAGCTGCTGTAGTCTGTGTTGTCCCTCCACAACTTAGTAACCGTGCAAGAGACCATGCACACTAACCGGTTACACATCTGCCACTGACTGTTCTCTCTATTCCAGACATAATAATAAAAACGAGTACAATAATCCTCTGCTGTTTGACAAAGACATCATGCTGCAGGGATTAGAGTGGCATGGAACAAAAATCACATTCATTTGTGGAGCCATTGTTTGGGGACAGGAACACGGAGGGATTGTGGCTCAGTGACTGAGCCTTCGCATGAGGAGATGGCATGCAGCAAAACCCATCCCTCTCTTTGCACACCGAGCTCCTTCCTTGGCGCTTGCATTATTCATATAAACCTATTAACTTGACATGTGTGCTAGTCTGGCCCTTTTAATCATGTCCTTCAAGCTATAGCCCACCTCCCTTTGGTCTTTTTCATTTCTTTTTGATTCTACTATAATTAATGTACCGTACACTGATGAATATTAGGCAGAACCTCTGATGTCCGTTTCTCAGGAACACTATCTGAACATCACAACTAATGAATAATTCAAAAGCACTCTTCATTGCACTTTGATATGAGAGAGAGGCCTGACAAATAATGGGCTGTAGAGGCGAGGCGCGGTGAGCTGGCAGAGGCATGCCATGGCTTGCAGCATATGATCAGAGCCCTCCAATTAAGCCCCTAACATGCTCCATTACGTAATTAAGCAGAACCCCTCTCAATGGCCTCCTTCTCGCCAACACCTTATGTTCATCTCTCCTTCTCCATCTGTCTCCTCTGTTCTCTCTGTTCAGACTCCTCATTTGCAACCCAGAAGAGCAGCAGAGGCCTTTGATGGGGCATGAGTGCACAGACCTTTAGCAGTGATGACAAAAATGTGCAAGAACAAGCAATGAAGCTATTTAATCATTCCAGTGGAAGTAATGGGTTTGTTTTAATTAAATGGCAGCCATGGCACTGTTGCTGAATCTTAATGAGAGGTCTTGGCTTGTTGATGGATGCAACAGCCCGCCACAGTGAAGACGAGAGGCTATCAGGTGTGGCAGGTAGTCTGAGGGAATCAGCTTCAGGACGTATAAGGAGAGCAGACTGGGGGGATTTAGGAGACCGATTCTGCATGTGAAACTCTCATCTGTATTCCTGCCTCGGACACCGAGCGGCCACTCCAGTTGTGGTGTTTGCTGTCCCATGAATTTCCCAAAAGCCTCTCCTCTTCGTTTGCCAAAAATTCTCTTGAATGGAAGCCCATTTCACAGTCCAGTGCTACTGCTAATAGCTTTTTCATCATGGAAAGTGGCACAACTCAATCAGCAAGAGGCTTTCGGACAGTGGAAGGGTGCCGGGAAGTGTTTGCAGCAGAGAGGAAGATGTTTTTCCCTTCCTGATACAGCTCTACAAGAACAGAGAGGAGCCTTGTTTCAGACCTCTGTTTCTCTGTTATTGCAGTCCTCAAAGGCAGCAGGACTGTTAGGGAGCTCATAGACATGTGGACTGCAAAGTCTGAGGATCTATCTGACATTTAATAAACCAGAATATGGCCATGTTGCCACTGCTGATTACAGTGATGCTGCAGGAGACAGAGGAGGGAGAGAGGTGTGTATGACGGCACAGGCGAATGGAGAAATGGGGAGTAATAAAGCAGGTCTCCTCACAGACCTCCCTCTTGCTGACCCTGTGTGTCTGTGTGAGTTTATGGCCACTGTCTGAGGGGGGAAATAAGATTGTGCTTTATTGCTCAACAAGCCTCCCCTGCAATAATAAGCTTTCCCCCCTTAGCCATCCGTTCTGAGAGACATTAGCTCCCATCCAGCCTGGATCTGCTCAATCTGCAGCTCAAGGCCAAGATTAGTCAACTGAATCAGACTTCAATATTGCTCCATGTCACCTCTGCCCGTGGCTAAGATGTATCATAATCGCTTCTTTCTCTATGTTGAATGAGGAGCCACCATAGAAGACGGGGGGAGACGGAGAGCACCTGATAGGAAGGGTCATTCACAGACCTCAACGTGGTTTCCCAAGCCCTTTAACTCATTAAACGTGTGCAGTCTTACCTAAGCATTTGTAAGGCACCACAATATGGGCGTGCCCTTTGCACACCTTCTTCTCCTTCTTGCACCAGTTCTCAATTCGAATGGGCTGGTTGGCTTCCACCACGTTTGTGATTTGGAGCTCAGGGTACATCTGTTGGAGAAAGAAGCAGAGAGTGCACATCAAATAAAGATTTATTTCTATGCGTGTGCGTGCATGTGTGCGAGAACGAGGGAAGACGCGATAAGTGGAGCTTCAATGGGATTCTTTAATCCATGTTTTATACCCTCTAGATGCCATCTGCTCAGCCATGAAAGACCATGCAATTTACACTTTCCCCAAATGCCATGAAAATGTCATCAATAAATGCAACTGAGGCTTGTGGGGAAAGCTGCCTGAATATATATACAGCCCTGCTTTCTTTCCTGGACAGCTGCATAATAAACCATGACAGTAACACCAGCAGCCTCGTGGGTTAGGAGGAGATTCAGTGGGAGAAACAAGTAAACAAGAGCGAGGATATCCATGTCAAGGAAAAACATATGCTTTATTGTAGAGACAGCAAGAGAAAATGTCAGTCACTGGGTCTGCTAATTCAAATGCCACCCACAACACTGTAAATAAGTCTGTCTTTCAGGCGCAGCTCTGCAGCCGCTATGGTGACAAAACACTGTGAAATAAATCTGACTTCTCCACAACACCAGCCTTTTACCCTCAATGTTACCCATTCTCACCTCATGAAGCTTCGCAGTAATTCAGTTCCACTAATTTACTTTTTGATCCCCTACTATCAAATCACTCTCATTGCTTTTATATCCTCTAAAGGAGAGATAATTTAAATTATGTTGAAACATTGTTCATCTTTGTTGCTTACACTGTAAAGTTACTGAGCAGAACTAATATCGCCTGAACAAACCAGGTTTATTCTTGACTAAAGATGTAAAATTACAGGCTGAAGCCGAAGTGATGCAGAGGTGATTGTAGTGGCCATTTGTCCGAAAATCCGATTTAGAATAAATCAAACATAATCAAAGTGCCACTGATGCACCATGGGGATGTGGTGTACGCAGGCAAAATAAGTAAGTTGTCCATTCAAGGTTGTGCGTTTCTTATGGTTTATTTCCCAAAAAAATCAAGCAAGCAAACAAAAGAACAAAGAAATCATGGCTCCTGCTGCCTCTCTTGCGCTGGTAAAAAAACCATAGGCCCACCCAGGTGCATCCTGGTCCTCTGCCTCCCTACCTACCTATATAAACTCAGGTGCCCACAGTGTTACCCCAAATACCAAACTAAACAAAACTAGATACTAATTATGCAAAACTAAATATACCAAACAAAAATAACAATAATAATTGAAACTAAACAAACAACTATCAAAATAAAATACTTACTTATTATTAATGAACTAAATATACAACTAAATACTAAGAACAAATAAGTAGCTCCTACAGTGATGCTATAATTTAGTTGTAATTATTATAGAGTGGACTAACTTTACAGGGGTTTGGGAGATAAGCTTTCTCAACAAGAGTTAGATGTTTAAAATGATTCTTACATCTATCAGCTGATTTTAAAGCTACTGTCAGTTAGCTTAGCTCGACACAAAACTGAGAATAGGAGAAAACCTTTTTATAACTGGCTCTGTGCTCAATGTTATCATATCCTAATTTCCTAATAAGGAAGAAGAATGAAGGTGTGGTTGTGTCACAGTGACTTACCTCCTGGCAGTACTGCAGCACACCCTCTTTGGTTCCTACGCAGCTCTTGGTACCGGATGGGTCGGGTTCCCAGCGGCCGGTCTGAATGTTGACGTGCATGTTGAGCTTTCCACAGAACATCGCCACCTGTGGCTCGGCCACGGCGAACCCTGTGCCTGCATTAGCTGCTAGCGCCTGCAGAAAGACAAAGAAGGAAACCAGGGGTTAATGCGATCAATCATCACTGAGCCGATACAAGGTGGGGAGTTTAGTGTCTGACAGACTTGAGACACTGCATGTCCCACTCTTCTTTTCTCGTACACTTCATTATGAGCCTGACAGAGACACAGGAGCCTGCTGAGGAGTCTGAACACATAAAGCTGGTTCAGCTCATGTACTGCAATGGATAACTGTACTAGATGGGGTGGAGCAGTATCAGAACTGCCTGTCAACGCTTGGCTGCTACTGCGACTCCACTCCGCAGTGCTGAGGGAGCAGAGAGGCTCAGACAGGAGACAAATTTAATGCACCTAGGGAGCGTTTGGCTAAGTTGATGTTTAAACGAGAGGGGGTTTGATTGGTTTGTGCACAAGGTTTTTTTTTTTTTGCTCTGATGCCCATTGAATGAGTGAGAGGCTGCACACAGAGAGAGAGAGAGAGAAGCTGCAGTCTGTCATGCCTCACAAACCAGGACATTCCTGTTGAGGGCAGAGCTTTGCTCATCCAGACCTCCTGGGACCAAAATCTTTCCACAAATGATGGAATATTTATTCTTCGGTGTAAATACTGATGGTTCCTGATTAACACATATCATGACAGATGTGTAATAAAAATGTGTTCAGAAATGTGTGTGGATTTGTTTAAAAACATTCATCCCATCTTTGTTTACAACCCGACTCTCTGAACATGAGAGGAAATCTGCTATCTTTCTCCCTGTTGTCCTTCCTGCCATCACTTACTGAACCCTGCAGTTCCTCCTCCAGCGAGCAGGAAGCAGGAACACCCAGTCTGCCCGTCCTTCACTCTAAATAACTAAACACTCATTCATTATGGAAAATGGACATCAACAGTCCAAAGCTACTGTGAAATCAGCTTCCACACGATTGGCTTTCAACGTGCTATCAGTCAACCCATTAGCTGCTATGAGACAATAAGTCACAGCCTGCTAGCGCTCATCTGATGCTAGTGGTGTCAAAGCACAGGACACTCTAATGAATCAGGGAGGCGATGTAGCTCTGAAAGACAAACAGTCCAAAAACGCACACCAGGGAGCCTCCAGACAGGAAGCCGAACGGAACTGATCTTCTCCTGATTGTCATAACGTCATGAGGCTGAGTAAACAGGCTTCGGCCCAAGAGAGAGATCAAGGGAATGAGCGACGCGACTCAAATGTCTGACTGTTTGCTGAGGCCTCAGCCTTGAGCAGATGCCGGCAGAGGTGTCCTCTGCAGCGCAGAGCCGAGGAGAACGCGGCTGAGGAGAGAGACTTGAGTTACAGTGTGTTAGACAAAGCTCTCTGTCTAATTCTGCGCAGGCTCCCGGGCTGATAATAGGCGTAGAACAGAGAAGAGCGAGGACAAAACAAGTGCTGTGTAATCAGCAGTTGGCTGTAGCGTGTGATGAGCCGCAGAGCTAGCCAGAGCTGAGTCTGCACGCACACACACGCGCACACACACAGGACTGAACACAGCTCCAGCCAGACATACATTCAGCTGCATGAGCACACCGGTACCCACACAAGCACACGTAATACAAAATCATAAAGCACGAAGAAATGCTTACAGCCATAGAGGCACACGTTCATCCACACTGGCAAGAAAACACACTCTTCTTGGCCTGTGTTTATTTGGTCCTAGAGGCACAACAGCCTCAGATTCAACCTCATTTCCCTCCTTCCTCCATCTCCACGTCTTTGTCCTGCTCCACTCCTCCCTCTCTGCACCACCACAGGCTTGTTTGCTCTCCTCCCTCTCATTCCTCCCTCTCATTCCTTTGTAAGATTGGCTTGGGGTGTATGAGAAGCAGAGAGGTGGGGAGGAAATGAGGGAAGCAGGGAAAAAAAGCACATTAGGGAGGGAGACAAGGGAGGCAGTGACAACCTGACCACAACTAGACTTTGCGGCTGTGGAAAAACAAGCTTTGGGGGCTTCTCAACACCCCTTTGACTTCACTAAGTGTTAAAGTCCCAAAGCGTCTTTAACTCTTTTACACTGTTGACGAAGGCTGAGTGGAGGTGCTTTAGACTATTGACTTAAATCTGCAGTCACATGCCTGTTTAGTACTTAAGAAAAAAGCTGCTCAGGGCCAGACTTGCAAAAACAGAAGAGCCATGGGGGGCAGCAGAGAGCAGAGCAGAGGTGGCACGCCGAAGCAGGACAGGAGAGGAAAGGTGTCTCATCACCGGCCTCACCTGAATCAGAAGGATGTCTGACCTCCTGAAAACAGCCTGGACAGTCAGTTCTCTTGACTGTGACATCCTTTAACACACACTTCTGAGGGAGACATAATAAAACTTGCTCTTGAGAGAGAAATGTGTTTGGTCTCATCTTAAATCTGACAGAATTTTCCCTTCGTCTTGTGTCAGTCTCGGACAGTCGTGACTCAGAAATTTATTTCAAGACCAGCCGAGCGCACAACCGGAGTGTCAGCATCACAATTTTTTACATCATCCCAGACTGATTTGTTCCAGCGGTCAGTAAAGGCCAGTGAAGTGGAAGCAGACGAAGAGAAAAATTAAAAGAAATGGAGGTTACTTTTAGACTCAAAGGGGAGCTGTGGGTGAAAACAAACCGAAGGCCAGAGTAAGCTGTGGATCAGAGTTTTGCTCCTGTTTTCCTTTCTACTCTGACATATCTGAACTCCTCTTTAAAGGTCACATTAAAATAACTTTGACAGTAATTTGCTACTGCGGTTTGCTGGGTTTCTACATGAAACAGAGGCTCGAGGCAGAACTTTGTGCCAATAGTAACTTCATTTCAAAGTTCAAAAGTGGAGAGACAAAGACTGCCGTGATGGCAGCCCCTGAGGATCAAGTTTCCCTCCTGGTTTTGTAAGTTGATTTACCTCGTGCACAAAAGAGCAGCTGATTATATCGATAATCCTGGTTCAAACCGACACCCAGATACACACACCTTATGACTCACCGCGCAGCACACTCACAACCGCTATTTCAGCTTAGTGGGTGAAGGTTTTATAAGATGGGAAGGGTTGGCTGGATCGCCCTAAGCTCTGTAATCACATCTAATTTACTGGAATAAAAAAGATGAGTCATTAGTGACATGTTGATTACAGGTTACGGGAAGAGAAAACGGGAAAACAGTCATAAAAATATGGAAAAATGTTTATTATAAGACCTTATTATGATGTTTTCAGAGACGAAGGATCGTAACAAGACACTTCTATTTGTTATTTCCTCTAATAAGACCCTGTCAACGTACATTTTTTGTATTGCAAACTGCACTGAAATATTTAAAGCAGATACATTTTTACTTTGAGTGTTTTTTCCTTTTCTATAAATACGCGGGATAAAGTCGGACTCTGCTGTCGAATGTAACACGGACACACAAAAACACAGCTACTTGAAAAATATGCCGCCGCACCCAAGAATCATTAAGCATCTATCTCTCATTACTGACTCACTGTGAGATGTAATATCATGTGTAAGTGTGAACACCTGCTGCTATGTGGGGGCTTGGCGAGTCCGAGGGAGACAAAAGAGGGAGAGAGGGAGTGGATGTTGGGAAAAGGGAGAGGCAGCGAGACAGAGTAAGGCTCGGGCAGACATTGTAAATAGACGACGGCAGCAGGGAGCGTGTGCTGATTGGCTTAAATCCCAGCTTGACATATTATTTCCAAATGAACGCAGACTGTAATATAATAAAGAATGGCGTGAGGCAGCGTGAATGCAGGGGAGACAGGCCTGCCATCACAGACGCTTGTCAAAAGCTGTGTGGGCTGAGGTTCATTTAGCTCACTCTCCCTCCTTGCTGCAAACACACACACGAGTCTGTCACTGCGTCTCCAGGCTGCCTCCAGCACACAAACATGTTTTATTAGCCTGGTCTGCGCTCCCAGCCAAGTTTCACATAAAACAAGCTCAGACATGACAGTGCTTGTTGTGAAATAACGCATGGAACTTTGCATGCACAACAAACACTCCTTTTCATCCTTGGAACAGATAAACATACCTTATGGGTCTGGGTCTCTAATGAGCAACACAAACACACACAAATTAGAGGTAAATCTGTCTTCAGTGAGAGTGGAAAATATTACTCACTAAAGCTTCAAGCAGGAGACAGATGTTATTTAGAGTTACTGCTCGTTTGCTGTCTACATTACACAGTCTATCTCTATTATGCATATATATTATAGTTAATTTAATTCAACCTTTTTAGTGGAACGCCTACTTTTAATAGTAATTAGAAATATACGCTTGTGACAGTAAAGCCGCTTTCCCACTGGTCAAAAAACCTGCTAACACCCGGTTTTTTGCTTAGTGGTAAATGTTACAGTCAGCATTCAGGGTCCGGGTCAAATGATTCTGCAGTAGACCCGGGTAATTATCACCTCGGCTCCGATCAGCATTGATGGGAACACAAAACCAGTGTTGACACGCTAATCTCTGCCCCCTTTCCGGCGCAATGCTATGATGCACATTGAAGTTCTAGCCGCTGTAAATCAACAGAACATACAACGGCAGCAACACTGCTGAGAGAGCTTCTTCTGATCCGAGGGGAAGTTTGTTGTTCGCCCCCGTTCCCGGCGCGTTCGTGACATCAGCAGAAGAAGAGACTGACAGCAGTATACTCCACTGGCAATGGGAACAGAGACAATCGGTATTTATTAGCGGGTCTTCCTGGGTCTGAAAAACCTGCATCAACCCGCTCCTTTCGGTGGAAAAGGGGTGTAAGATTCAATTATTTGCTGGATTATTTCCCAGAGACGTTCCTGTTTTGACTTTCCTGAGAGTGATTGACAGTGAGCCAAGTGTAAATGAATGCATTTAATGAAAAAGCTGAACTTAGGTGCAATGAAATAACAAGAAACCAGAAAGACTTTCACAAAGCAAATTAAGGCTTTAAACTCACTGTGATAGATTATTTAGCTGTGAGCTGTGGAAGCAGTTTTTTAGGTGCTTAACAAGAATAAAAGGCAGGAAATGGTCTTTTACAGAAAGTTGTGAAAGGGAGGAAATGAAGGCTGATATCTTCAACACTATTGATTGTATGCACCAGCAGGAATAATAGAACAGAAAGTGCAACTAGGTCTGTCGACAGAAACTTTCAGCACAGCGCAGGTAGTATCCCTTAATGAGGTTTTAGAGAAACCCGCCTGGGACTGGTACGGGTCAGTTATTACATGACCTACCACACAGCATCTGGGCAAGATCCAAAGAAGCTAATCCAATCTGTGTGTGTGTTTGTGTGTGTATAAGCATGTGAGTGTGTGTGTGTGTGGTCTCAGGTCAGCCAAACAGGGCAGCATAATCAGCAGTGTGTGAGCTCAGGACTCACACAAAGAAGACAGTGGGAAAGGGGAAATAAATGATGTGGTGATCCTCCGAAATAAACAGAGATCATTTGAAATGGTCAAAACAAACTTTACACACAAGAGCAGACAGTCTAATGAACAGGTTAGGAGGGTTGCCGTCTGCTGCAGTATCATTTCTGCTGAATTGCCTGTGTTGCATAGAAAAAAACAGCTCCACAGTGAACTGGCCTATAAACGTTGTAGGCCTCACTGAGCCGTGGCAACTAGTCTAATTTTGGCAGAGGTATGGTGAAGCCATCCCCACAGTCTAGCTCTTATAAAAGCAGCTCCAGAACAAGGCGCTGGTCAGGACACGTGGGTTCCCAGAATGCTTAGTGTCCATGTGACTCTGCAGAGAAATGCCCAGCATCGTTAATCCACCTAATCCTTCCCTGTAGTGACTTAATGCTTAAACAAGATAGGCAGAGGAGAGGAGGCCACACACACACACACACAACATGAGTATGATCTATGCATACAATACGTAACATCATAAAATCAATATTGATTTCAATTTATTACTGCTGCAATAAAAGCTGTCGATGTGTAAGAGGAACCAGGGTTCGCTGCAATTACAGTGTTGTGTTAATATGTGGAAGGGAGCAATTACAGCATCTTTATTAGCTTCTATTACAGCTTTTATATTGCAGCTTTTAGCATAGCACGTGCCTGTTTATTGTGTCTGGTGATTGCTGCGTCTGTAATGACTGAATTTCCCTGTTAGTGCGTTTCAAAACAACAACAATCTTTATTGGCCCATAAAATAAAACAACCACAATATGGATGCAGATGTTTGAGTCGCTGATCAATGAGAGCTTTGCCAGGTGCTTACACCTCTGCCTGTCTGTAGACATGAAAACAACCTGTGGAGATTTCTTCATCTGAAGTTCAAAAATCTATGATGGTAAAAAGGACACATTTTCCGATCATTAAATATCATCATGGCTGTTTGAATTGGTTCATTGATTCCCACGTTTTAGAGAGCAGCCTCGCTCTCGCTCCGCTGATTGCAGAGCCAGTAGCGACATGTTGTTGCTGCAAACAAATGAGTTGTTTCCCACCACAGGTATCCATGCTGCTATTTTAGCCACACAGCATTGCATTTAGTTCACTCTGTGGCAGCTGCTGACTACAGACACTAAAACAGACAGAGAAGAAATGTGCATGTAAGGGTCATTTGTTTTTAGATGATGAGCTTTATATGAGCAAGACAAAAGATGTTAAGATGACAATAACATGTATTGGCTTTCATTTATCCACGAATAGAACAGAATAGGGCCCCAAATAACTATCACTTGTTTTCATTAATTAATCTGCTGTTTATTTTTTGGATTAACCAGTTAAATGTTTAGTCTATTGATTAAACCTTTAACATCCTCAGTAATGTTCTCAAATGCTCTTTTTTGTGAGAGCATAAATCCAAACTAAATGATGTTAAATAAAGTTTAATCCTTTAATTCAAGAAGCTGCATTTTCACTAGTTTTGCTTGAAATATTACTGAAGGATCAATTGATTATAAAAAAAAGTTGTTGATTGCAACCGATTAATCGTTTCAACTCTAGAACGAGCACCTTAAAAAACTAATATGACTTCAATAACAAACAGAAATGTCAGACATCTATCTCTAAAAACACAGTGTTGACATATTAATACAAAATATCACCCAGCATATTTGTCTGGTCGTGTTTATGCTAAACTAATGATCTATAAGCTTACTTGTTATATTTAGCTTCTATTTGTTCTCTACCCGGGTCAAATGACTCCGCAGTAGACCCGGGTAATTATCGCCTCGGGTCCGATCGGCATTGACGGGAATACCAAACCCATGTCGACACTAATCTCAGACCCCTTTCCGGCGCAAAGCTATGCTTCGTCGGTAACTTCTGCGACTCCTTGTCATCTCAGCTACAAATTCCCCCCGTCTCCGTCCGAGCAGCGCTCGAACATCGTTCCGAATTTGATAAACAGACTGAATGAGTAATAGATGCAATAAAGACCTAACCACCGTAACATCTTCACTGCTTACTAACCCCGTTTCGGGTGCGTTTGTGACGTCAGACGGTGACGCAGCAGAAAAGAGACAGAAAGGAGTATACTTCACTGGCAATGGGAAAAGAGACAATCAGCATTTATTAGCAGGTCTTCTCAGGTCTGAAAAAACAGCATTAATGTGCTAATTTAAGTGGGAAAGGGGCATTGGTGTGATTCCTGTAGGAAGGCCGGGCCTGAGCCATCACCACACAAACAGATCACCAGCAGCAGATATAACAGATGAGAGGGGGGAGGACATTCAGCGACAGTGACATTTTCCTAGTGACCAAACACCCCCGCCACATCCCACACCCAAAAGGGCAGACAGTAAAACCAGAATAATAAAAGAAAAAAAGGTGTCATGTTCTCAGACTCTGAATCAAAAGGGCAACCCCTCACTGCAATGCAAATGAGCCCCTCTGTCTGTTGAAATGGCCTTTTGTATTCAAGTAGCCCAACACTACTCTGGAATTGCCCTATGAGTCACTGTTCAAAACCCACAGTGTGAAAAAAAACCCTCCCACAGTTTGGGGAAAACAGTGGATTCCAGTCAGTGCCACTTCCCCTCCAAAGACGACGACCTGAAGCTGTGAGATTTACAGTTCCGCGTAAACTGTGTGTTCCTCTTTAAAGAGAGACGTCACTCACTTCAGTCTCTTCTCTTGAAAGTGGAAACTAAAAAGGGAAATGTGCATCTGTGTTCAAGTTTCAACATGTTAATATGCAAGAGAAAGGACCAAACCTAATTAAGGAAACCATGAGATCAATTTGTAGGACCGTGCGTGGGTGGAGTCTGAGGTGACAGAGAGCTGCTCCTCAGAAAGCTGAACATTATGTTTCTGTTCTGTAACAGTCACCTCAGCGAGGCTCATTAACCTCCCATCAATCACAGCCAGGACTGGATATGAGAGGGAAGTCGGCTGTTCCCCCTGTCCTGAACTGCCCCATAGGAGCGGAAAAACACTGTCACCTCACACCCAACCACGGGAGACAATAGCACGGCCATGACACGCCGGGTACCGACCCAGGTTCAGGCGCTAAGCCTATTTGTAATCCTTTCCGCTTAACCTGTGCTTGATTGAACATGCCTTTGTTAATGAGAGTTTGTGGAGCTGCTCCGAGGTGCGAAACACTGGGAATACCACTGACGCAACCATGTCCTATATTTCTTTTCATGTGTCAGGCTGAGAAGAATTATTCAGAGGAGGGAAACGAGTTGATTGAGCTGGGAGAGTTCAAAGTGATGAAGGATCTGAGGGAGACTCAATAAGGAAATTTCTACCTGTGGTCTGCTTTTAGATTAGCCTGCTGACTTATCAGCAACTCGTTTTGAGTTTGGAATAATTTGTTTTAACTGTACTGCTCTCAAATGCAATCACATGCTTATAGGCTGTATCTAAAGCCGCTTTCCCACTGGTCAAAAAACCCGCTAACACCCGGCTTTTTTCCTTTGTGGGAAAAGCTACAATCTGCATTCAGACCCGGGTCAAACAACTCTGCAGTAGACCCGGGTAATTATCGCCTCAGCTCCGATCGGCATTGATGGGAACACAAAACCCGTGTCATCACACTAATCTCCGCCCCCTTTCCGTCGCGATGTGATGCTCTGTGGTTAATGTCTGCGACTCCTCGTCATCTCAGCTACAAATTCCGCCCGCCTCCGTCCGAGCAGCGCTCGAACATCGTTCCAAATTTGTCGCCGCCGAGTTTGATACACAGACTGAATGAGTAATAGATGCAATAAAGACCTAACCACTGTAACATCTTCACTGTTTACAAACTCCGGTGAGTTTGTGACGTCAGACGGTGACGCAGCAGAAAAGAGACCGACAGGAGGATACTACATTGGTATGGGTAACAGAGACAATCTGCAACTTTAAGTGCCGGGTCCCGTGTGCTAAATTTAGGTGGGAAAGGGGTATAAGTCCCTGAGCAGGTCGCCTTGAAGACTAAAGGGGACCTGCTGTTATGTTTTTGCAAATACTACACCTAATAACCAAAATCCCAATAATTAAAAGAAGCAAAACAAATATCAGAACACGCTGGGGAGCTTCTAAAAGCAGGAAGAATCATCACCTGTTCCTGTTAGCAGACTTTGATGATGTGAGCTAAAGCTTTAACTACTTGGAGTAGGTGATGGAGTTAATATAATGAAAAAACGGAGCGCAGGTTGTATATTAACTATTATGTTTTGTGGCAATCATTTACTGGTGTTAATACTCGACATGCTTCATCTCAAATAACAACCTCTCTAACAGTTTCCAAGGAAATCAATGATTGAGCTGCCACTTGATCTCGCTGAGCGCGAGCCTAACGTCGCCACGCTCACTGGAGGGAGATGAACAGAAGCGAGACGTGTTCGCAATTAAGCTCGGGATAGAAGATGCGTAGCAGCTTGCTGGTTGCAGGGGAACAGTTGTGGTGATTGAGTGGCACAGGTCTGCCTGTGTGTCGGGGGGAGATAACATGGCCTCTCTCCAGCTTACAGCCAACAGACGTGAATGACGACTTGTTCAAATGGCCCATCACTATGGAAACCTTCTACAAAAGCATCCCAGCTATTCACACAGAGGAACATTGAGGCTGCAGAAGAAAGAAAGGAAAGAGAGAGGGAGAGAAAGAGGGAAAAGGCGAGGGGAAATAGAGAGAAACAGATAGAAGAAGTGGAGCAGGGAGGAGCGAGGGGAGAAGAAAGCAGGGAGATAGATAATCAGAAGCTCGCAGCGACAGAGCGGGAGGACAGGAAGGAGAGAAAGGAAAATAAGAGGAGGTGGGGGGTTGGAGAACGAGAAAAATAATGGAGAAAGAGGGAATGAGGCCAGAGTTGTGAGAGACTGGCATATGAAACAGAGTGGCAGAGAGGGACAAGAGATGGGAGGCTCAGTGATGAAGGCTGTGTGTATGGCACAGAGGACGATCCTCACAACAACAGCTGCTCTGCCCTGTTTGCTGCATTCAGTGTCCTTGTGTGCAAACACCAAAATGACCCTCAGCTCCATAGGTTTGCTCATGTCTCCCCTGACACACACACATAGCAGACATACAGCACACAAAGCTATGTCTGTGCTCAGTGTCCTCCTGAACAAAAAAACTGTGCCCATTGCCATGGCAGTGTGCATCAGCGTGTTCAGCAATGTCGCTCCCTGTGACGAGCGGACACTGCAGCTACTGTCGCTGGATTCTTTTAAAATATTTACAAGACAGTAAGTCACAGCTTGAGCTCTGAGAGGCATCATGATCAGGACAAACAAAACAACCACTGGTGGGGTTTTTAGGATGAGTTACAGCAGCTTGGTGCCTTATAAAACATTCTGGGTGAGTCTTTGAAAGTCATTGTGCAACCATAGCGTGGAAACTTCTCGTACTATTTGATGAGCCCGTTAAGAGGTGAAGGATTGGGGCAAGTACGGGCGTAATGAAAGGTGCGGTTCAATGCAAGTGCAATATACAGTATATTTCTAATTCAATGAATAAAAAACATTTTGCTGAAACTGGATCCCAGTCTGCACAGAGCTAAATTCAACGTCTAAATTAACATGTCTTTGTTAAGATGGAGATCTAATGTTTGATCTTAGTTGGACATACCGACTTCATAGTGCTTTGCCGGCTTCAAATATGGTAAACGCTGCAATTCTGTTACATTAAACTATTCTAAACTACATGTAGAGGCAATGTGAATGGAAACAATTGCATGAACACAGAGGAACAGTTGTAGATCTGCCCTACACATACATGATGATGTGAGCTTTGTCCGTCTGGTTGAAAATAAGTGAAACTGGATGTCCTGGTAACTCAAGCGGATGCCATTAGCGGGGCAATGTGTGCAAAACGACCTCAGCTATGAGACAGAATTCAAATTAATTGCATCTCTATGCAGCCTGATTTTGAAAGTTAGAGAAAACATAATTGCTCCAACCTTTAACAAACTTGCATCACACTGATTATTCCACAAAGCCTGCTATAGAGCCAGTTTTAATTGGAATTTGGGCTATTTTTCAACCCCACAGAAAACAGCCATGTTGAGAAAATCATCCTTCAAACTATGTTAAATGCTCTAACTAGACGGTGATTTGTTAGGCCGTTACATTTTCAAGTGCAGCAGCGAGAGGGTGGCACAAGATAAAGAGCTCAGCTCTACTTTATGTCCGTGTCAGGCATCTGAAGCACATGTTAACAAAGACAAAAATAGGTGATTCATGCTTGCTCTTGAACGTCCCGGTTTAAGTTCCACTTGTCCAGAGCAAGCATTTCAGAACAACTTGTACTTTTCGCAAGCTATAGTCAGAGTTTATTTGTGAGTCAATCTCACCCCGCTACACAAAGCTTCCAGACATTTCTGTATGCAGCACTGTCAGCAGCAGGGGTCCTGTAAGGGCCTTCACAGTCACTCCACATTTTCAGTCAAGGCAGGAAAATCCATCTCTCCAAGAAGAACCTCATGTCACCCTCTCACTGCTCAATCATTTCCTCTCTGTCCTATCTCTCTCCCTCGCTCGCTATAAATTGCTCTCTTACAGAAGAAGCCTTGGAAATCTTTCCTTAAGAGAGCATTTTCTCTTTCTTTCCCCTGCACTTCTTTCTTGGAGAATCGCTGAATCATAACGAGAGTACAGTTGAGGAACTGTCACTCTCACCCCTGTGCTCCTTCCTGTAGGCAACTTGTAATCATTGTGATACTGTAATTATTTTATGTGTTCATTTTAAGAGGCTGTGGACAGAAGTGTCAAATAAAAGCCTGCCCTGTAAATGTTAATGTAGGCCAAGAGAAGAGGAAAACACTGCTAATTAGAGCACTGCACTTATATTTTTCCTTCGTGCGGTTTCACTGGGGAGAAGGTGTGTCTGGGCTATTTATACGCGGCTCCAGTCGGAGGGCCAGTGGGGTCTTGTCTTCCAGGCCTGCCCTCGCAACACTGCTCGCTCAGAGAGACATTAAGACTGGAAAACATGCGCACAAGGCTACCCCCTTTTTTTTTTGGTGAAGTGGTATCATCCTAATTAGAACCATATTGCATCTTAAGAGGTTTTGTAAATGAGAGCTCAGAGGGGATTTTTTAAGCAAAGCAGGTCTAAAAGGTAGTACTCTCTATTCTCTTTAATGAAACCTGTCAGAAGGCTGATTAAAAAAGGTAATAACCGGCTCATGTGGCATTCACTGCTTTTCAGTGTTAAATTATGGATTCAAAGTGATTCTGATGTGTAATAGTATGCTGTCAGCGCAGGTTCACACTGCATCAGGATTTTATTGTTCTCGCAGTGCGAGAGCCGGGTAAAATCTATGCAGTTACGCAACTTGTTTTTGTCCAAGAACTATTAATGCAAATCGTGTTTTTATTACATAATTTTAAAGAGTTTATAATGTGCAGCACATCAACTGGTGTATAACCATTATTTGGGGATTTGCCATTTTGTCAGCGTTACATAAAACTTGAGTTGCGAGTGTGCTACTGCGGTGATAGTAGCTACTTCTTCACCTGCCCGCCCTGGGAGCAAAAAACAGCCTGTTACACAAAGTGAGAGGTTTCGAATAGGGGTGTGTTGATTTACGTATCTGGAGGACATGAAAGAGGAATCAAGAAGTCCAGTTTAAGTAATAGATGCATGCGTTTAAAGGTTATTCAGACAACAACAAGCAGCTTATAATACACTTAGACAGCTCTGTAAAAGTTATCACAGCAGCCGTTATTTTATCTTCTGTTGTTACGACCAGAAGAAAAACGTGTCATTCCAGTTCAGTGTTCTAATTCTTTTGTAGGGCGACCCTGCAGCCCTCTCTGTCGGCACCACTACTGAAAAGACAAATATCACTAATTCACTAAGGGGCTGCATTTTTTCAACCTACTGTTCTAAGTGCAGGTCACTTAAATTTGTTAGAATAAAGGACCAAGGCAGAGGAACAGCTACTGGGAGCGATGGAGCCCAGCTGATGACTGAGAAAAGTTCAACTGTGTTGACTTGTTAACAAATCAGCCTCCTGGGTCACTGAGTCTTACAGAAACAGAGGAGTTGACTTTATGGCTCTGGTTGTCCTCGTCTGGCATGAACTCTGAATGTTAGATTAGTCAGTGATGGTATTTGTTGTTGACGACACAGAGAACTGTGGGGCGTTAATATGTGAGGTTTTCACAGAGCGACACACTAAGGAAGCCATTAACGCATGCACAGTGCAGCTCAGATATTCATCATGTTGGTCCTTGTGACCAAAGGGCTGCCAGCCATGGGGGGAAAAAAGTCTGATGGCGCGGAGAGCTAAGCCACTCTCTGACATCACAGGGCAAAGGTCCTCATTCCTCCCTCCCTCGCTTCACACAGTTTCCCCTCTGACACATGTTCTCTGACACCTAGCATTGTCATACTGTGTGGTCTGTCTCAGCTGTTCTGCGTGGCCTCAGACAGACACAGAGCTGCTCTTTTGACGCCTGCTTGGACACGCGCTGAGCGTCTGATGAGCGCCGACATCAGGATGCCCCCTGCATCTTCCGTTTCATTTTTCTTTCCTTCTGAGGGCAGGGGGCTGCCAGTGAAGCGAGGCGACCGGGGCAGAGGAGGAGCAGGAGGGGACCAAAGAGCCATTTCCCCCACGGCCCCTCTTGACACAGATTTCACGCTGCACGCATCTCCCTGGAACATTATTCCTCCACATCCGGCTCTCCGGCCCGATCAGACACCGCCTTGAGGGTCATCTACAGCCATCATAATATTGCATTTGGGTTTCCCTGCCTACCTGCTTAGATTAGATACAGAGCAGATTGGTTCCTCGCCGGCTGAGGAGCAGGAGGCAGAGAGGACAGGGGATGAAGGGCAGGAGGAAGCAAGAGAGCAAATTTGTTTCGATTGCGCTCGGGTTGTACTATTTGTGGTATATGCTGCCGAATTTAGGAGGAGACACGTCAAGGGATGGGGCTTGACTACAGCTTCCTCGTTAGTCCAATCACTGTCAAGAGATGTCGGGAAAGGAAGGAATACAGGAAATAAGATGGTGCAGACGAGCAGGAGAGTGTGACTATTAGCCAATAAAACATGGACTCTGCTATCCATCACTCAACTATCCCGGATATTATACACCTGCTTCTCTCCTGTGTGGGCTTGTACAGAGCGGCAGCCAGTCGTCACAGCTTTAAAAAGAGATGAAAATAACAGGCTCTATAAATTGCTTCTTGATTGCTGCAATTTGACTGAGCGATTTATTAGAGGGGTAATTGAATTTGTGCCAATATCCTCAAATATCTCAAAGACGGCGAAACAAGCCAAAAACCCTGGATCTGAGGCGTGTGCTCACGTTTGCCGAGAGGGTTAGTGTACGCATTAAAGTCAGTCAACAGAGAAATAACTGATAACTGTGTGCTGCGGCGATAAAGAGATAATTACACCGAGGGTTTTACCCAGAGCTTGTTGTTTAGTTGCTAAGCTACGCAGGTGCGCGGCTGCATAAATAAGGCGCTGGAGTGTAAAAACTATTTCTTGCAGGAAGAAGATAATTGCTTTTCATTTTGCGTTAATGACTTGTGGACTGCGATGATTGAGGTCCGTTTTCAGGTTAGTTTGTTGCAGCCTCACAGCTGTACGGTGCGCTGACGATAGCTTTGAGCGTGCCTGCCTCTTGTGCAGAGCTCCTGTCAGTACAATCACCCATTCTTCCCTTCTGCCTACTAAAAGCTCTCTGCATGAGCAACCCCTCCATCTCCCTCCTTTCATCTCTATTCACTTTGAGCACTCTGGACAACTCTTTGTGCAGCCGTCTCCTCGTGCCTCAACTATCTCTATAGAATTCACCTGCCTCGCTCGCTCTTCCTCAGTCTGTCTCTCTCTCTCTCTCGGAGCCATGTGATCTGGCGACCCTCTCAGCCCTCTCTATCCAGGCTTACCATCCACGTGGCCCAGAGCGGATTACATTCTTGACATCACTGTGCCAGATGTTTATGACTGAAATAGACATAACAGCTAACCTGAACACAAAGTCAGACAATGCATTTATCCTTAACTGGACACCTCATTTGCCCTTTCTGTTTGAGCAGGCTGCTCTGTTTTAATAGGAGAGATTGGATTTTGCTTAATGATCTCCCTTGTTTCCTTTGTCTCTCGCGTCTCTCTCTTTAATTGGAATCAGAGCTGCTGTCTTCATTACCTTGTTCAGGAGACTAAATTGGCCAGCTTTCTCTTATATTCACTTCATTGCTTGCGTTTTTCCGTTCTTCCTGCAGCAGCTTCCGCTCCCAGCTCCCTCCAGTGAGCCGCTATGGAGATCAAATAGCCGATAAGCCGCCCACTGTAACATACACATTAGCATGATTAAATTGGCCGTTGCCTGTCCATTTATTAAAAGCCTCTCTGTGCTGGGTGGGAGGTCTATTCAGCCGGTGAGCATAGAGCGGGCGAGAGACGGGCTCTCTCTGAGTGTGATGTGTATCGCTGTCATATGTGTGTCTGAGCCTGACATCACCAAGGCAGAGAAGTTAATGAGGGGTGCAAGGGTATTTCTGACACGGCGCTGCCGTTCTGCGGGGAATTTCAGGTGTTGTGATGGAGAGCGAGTCTGCTGAGAAGCGATAGCTGGGTGGGAAAAGTCTGCGGTGGGCTCGGCTCTGGCAGGGGCTACACAGGAGATTTAGAGCTTAGGCGATTGTTAGACGGAGCTCAGTTTGTTTTGAACTATGGGCCTGTGTTTTCCGCGGGCCTCTTTATGTGGACGCTGACTCTTTCCCTACTTTGTGCTGCACTCTCAGCAGTTTTAAAGAGGAGGATTAGACGCAGGAGCGTGCCTCTCTCTCGTCTGCCTGAGAGCACAGCAGCCTAATCTCTCGCGCTGAGGAGAGGGGATTTGGAAGAAATGACCTATGCTCACTTCACTTTCTCTTGCTTCTCTTCCTCTCATACCCTCCAAGTTGAGTGAAAATACAGTGCCGCATCCTTCCTTCCTTCCGTCACTCCCACTCCGCTTTTTCATTTTCCTGCTCGATGACTCTACGCTCATCAGCATGCAGCACCACGCGGCTGCTCCTGAGGACCAGGCAGGCTGGCAGACAGGCAGGCAGACTTGTCAATAAGAGAACAACAGTAACAGGGCACCGCAGCAAGGCCTCCAGCCCTGTCACTGACGTCTCTCTCAGCTGCCTGGACTCCCTCAGTTAATGAGCACGTAATTGTTGAGCAAGCAAAAGAGAAATTGGGGAAGCAAGGAGGGAAAAGCAGCCATGAGGTGAGAGGTGTAATAGAGAGACAGCAGACAGAGAGGAGAGGGAGGTCTAGAAAACACAAGAACAGAATGTTCTAGTGAAATATTAAGACATAAAATATCCAATTTGTCCTAAAATGTGTGGCGCAGTACAGTCGGAGGAAGAAAACTGTGTCTGAATCAGAGGGACTGTGGGGGGGACGCAGCTCTGTGGGAGCTGACATTGAGAGCAGGCGGGGAAAGGCAGTTTCAAGGACAACGTGGAAATATCACATTCAGCTGCGAAAAGACAGCCGTGAGTTGTGGCGAGGCCGCGCTGGAGCACGAAGCCAGACGAACAACTGCAGGAGAAAGAACGAGATCAAGGACAAGTGGCGATACTTCGGAAGGATCTGACAACATGAAACAATAGTGGGTGACAGATGTACTGCACGGGAATGCTGAGAGAGAAGAAGAAAGTTTTTGACCTTACTCGTGCTGGCGTGATACCAACGGCTCGACTTTGATGCCAGAATCTAATTTTAACATCTTTGAATTCGATACTAAAAAAAACAGAAGAAAAAAGTGCAAACATCAAGCAGCGTGTGGCCGCATGAGCAGACAGGCAGAGTAAATAGTAATTTATCAGGCAGAAATAGCTAAATGTTCTAAAATGTGAGGAGCTGAATACTCATGAACTAAGAATCTTTCACGGGAACATTTTCATCGTGTCGTTCGAGTCGGCCTTCATCATCACACTTCCCTAATTCGTATGTACTTTAAACCCTGCGGAGGCGACGCTGAAAGGGATTCTTAGCTCTCGGAACAAATTAGAGAAAATATTGACCGTTTAAAAACATTAAACTCACTTTTCATCACCGTCTTACACGGCTATATTACAGCTTCCTTTCAGTCACAGTGACGACACACACCCGACTCTGATTACCACTTGGAAGTAAGTTGTAGAAGGCAGCTGAGTTTGACTCGACTCCCAGCATGCAGTGCCACTCTCCCATGACCACCCGAGCTGATTTGAGATGAGTCTGTGCTCTGATTGCACAGCTCCCTGCTTCTATTCTCCCCTGCAGACACCGAGCAGCCGAGCAGAGACACCAGCCACATGTCGGCATTAGCTTGTGATGCTCCAAGCGTTGCATGGGAGGCCATCTTTAGCAGGAGAAAATGATGGATGTAATGTAGATACGCTTATCATTCATTAAGCCCTGCTCTGCCCTCCCTCAGCCTCTCTTCGGGGAGAGGGTGGGGGGGATTTCAATCTGACTAGTGAAGAGTGTAACGCTTGTGAGACGTGCTGAGGCCCACAGCTAATCAGTCATGTCTCTATGGAGAAGACACAGACTTAACAGCAGGATCATCCGTCCTGCCTGGTTGCTGTACTCCCTTTTTGTCAATAGTCTGACCTTGCTCCGCCACCTCCTGTGTCTTTTACTACAGTATAAAGCCCAAGCAGGACCGCTCTGCAGCATCTTCCTGGTTCTTCTGGAGACATCCCAAAACAAAAGACAGCGACTGTGAGGCAAAACAAAAGCCCGCACCCTCGCGTGACTGGGCAGCAACGTCCGCCTTACAGCTCGTGAGGTAGAAGCAGGCTCCTGAAACCTAAGGACGGTATGAGATGAACACTGAAGAGAGCGGTTGGAGGGTAGGTGGGGAATGGTCGGGGGAAAGGCTCTATAATTAGCTGCAGAAGATCAAATGACTTTTAATGGGTTTGTCTGAAAACAGCAGACTATTTCAGATTTGCGCTGGGAGCTATATTCATATCTCATCAAACTAATGGAATTCTCTCGAGTGCCTGATTGGTTTTTATCTCAGATCGGATGGCTGATAGAGGTGCACCGCTGCAGCGTTCACGAGCTGCTGCAATAAAAGGTCACTCCAATGTAAAATGGAAATGGTTAAATTTACACACGATGATTACTCGTCCTGTAACTCCTGGTGTGACAGCGTGCAGAATGCACGGTGTGATGCACACGTCCTTGTTGCTATAGGAGTCATTTCCCACGAATGGCCTTATAATAACTTCTCGTGACAGATAATGGAAACCTCTACTGGTCATTAGTTAGAGAATTAATAAGAAGGATACTACAAGGATAATACCAGGGTCATAGCTCATCCACTGCCTGACCGGGGTGGAGGGAGGTCTGCTGCAGAATGCTAAACATGCTGCCGACAATTAAGCCGTGAGCATGCAGTAACGCACACGCAGATACACACACACACACCCTGCAGTGCGGAAACAATTAGTTGCATAATTGATTAATGATTTGTTGGTTCCTTCTTCTTTTTTTCCCTGTCATCGTTGACTGGGTCTCTTTGTGTTTTGGGCTGCTGATTGGACAAAAGCCACAAGACGAAGTCATCTTCGGCTCCCTGTCCTGTATTAATCCTCCTCCTGGAAGTTTATTGTCTCTGCATAATAAAACTGAATCGCTGAAAACTTGTGTGCTGATGCAGGGGAAATAAGGGGAGATACAGACGGAGACAGAGAGGGGGGTTTCTGCAGCACATGCGCTCACTGAAATTATTGTCACATCCTGTTTGTGTGTCCATGATAGTCCTTTATTTCCCAGGGTTTCCGGCTAGAATTGAAGCTGCATTCATTTCCAGCCCTCCGTCCTCTGGGCTTTTCTATTTTAGACGGAGGAAATGATGTCCGAGAAGTCCAGCCAGGCTCTAACTCACAGTTATGTTTTTCCTTCTCCTTAAATTATACGATACACAAACCTTCTTTTTATTGCTTCTTAGAGAGGGAGGGGATCTGCAGACTTTAGCTCCTCACCGCGCATGAACACCTCTCATTGAATTAATTACAGCTCATGAAGGAAGGAGCTTATAGATAATTAGGGGGAAAAACTCAAAGGAAATATCTCTTTTCTGTAAGGGGGAAAATATTCTGCCTCAGAAGCTTACGGTAGACTACCAGCTTCTCCCTTTCCCCCCCGCCCCTGCTTTGAAGGTGAAATCTCCCCCTTGTCCTGTCTGTGTCCCTGGTGGACCATCCTACAGAGCTGCTGTTTGTCCTTGGCCACCTTCTCCTTGAGAAAGTGCTGTATCAGACAGGCTGCTAACAGGGCCGTCACAGAGCTGCAGCACCAGCGGCGGCAGCAGCAGAGGACTCTCTCTGGGGGTATACGGTTACACTGCACTGCCTCTATCTCTTACCGTTCTGACATTTTCATTTCCCCCACTCTCCCGAGGAAAAGAGGATAAACTAAGAGGCAGGATGGACTCCATGCCACCGCTGGTTTCAGCCTGGATGATACCATTTGCACTGAAGTCAGGGGGTGAAAACAGGAGGAAGCCCGGGAAGCAGGAAGACGGACAGGGAGGGAGCTGGAACTAACACGCTCTGTTTTCCCTGGCCGAGGATGAAGTACTTTTCAGTGTTGCTCTGCAAAACAGAAACATAAAGCAGCAAAAGCAGCCTGCCAGTCATGCAGTAAGCTAATCGAGGCAAGAGCACCATCTCTTCCCCCAGCTTCAGTTTTTACTCCTGGGTATACAGATAAGTAAAGGGAAGAGCCCGATCAAACAGGACTTCTCGTGGCTCTCAAATCTCCACAAAACAACAAAAAAGCAGACGCCGCGGCTGTGACAGTCCTCAAAAACATCCTAAAGCATGCTGAATGTGACACCAAAAGACATCAAAAATGGCCTCCCGGTGGAGACAAGACGCACAAAGAGCCGCAAATATACACGAAATAAACAAACAGACAGCCCCGCCCACGCACACGAGGCGAGCTCTCACACATGCAGAAACAAATCAAGTGCTAAGAAAAGACATCAATTATAACTAAAGTTTGGAAAACTGGGTCTGATTCAAATGCCATCGTTCGACAAGAGAGACTAAAGTCAGTTGGAAATTACTTCAAACGTGTAAAAAACAGAAAAACTGCCCGTGAGTAATTTATGCTCTTACATTTACTGGTGAGCGAGCGAACAGCAGGAAACAACGCCTCGCAAACAGTTAAACTTGCTCTTTGATTCTCAGCCGTCTGCCTCTTTTCTATTCCACTTTATACTGAAAGAAAAGGGCATATAAATCAGTGCACGGGCTTTGTCTGAGCCTGCGTATGACTCACTGATCCTACAAAATAAGAGCCACACACCTGAATAAGAAACGGGAGGGGACAGCAGACATTCAGACGTCGCATTGAGGGACTGAGGAAGAGACAGGGGGGTTGCATAGGCAGATATACAAGTGCACTATAACTCATAGATAGCACACCAGATATTTTATTCATAGGAAGAAAAACCAAGCAGCAAGAGTGACTCACTGAGCCACAGGGACACACACACAGGCTGGGTAGGGGGGTGACAGGGTTTAACCCACCTACATTGACTGCCTCTTCATTCTCAAACAGAAAACACATTAAAAAATAAAGTCTGAAATGGCAGGGCTCCTTTCAGAGGGATTAAAGGGAATGCTTTTGTCTACAGAACTTGCCAGAGAGGAGAGTCACTCTATCACAGGAAGAGAGCCGCTCACAGCAACAATGCAGCGAGCCGTTTGCTCTTCAGGCTATGCATTCCTGAGCACTCTGGCATATAAACCGACAAAAGGAATTCTCATGCAGCCGAGCTGAGCCGGGCTATTGTCGAAAAACACACACAGACTCAGGTGAAGTGGTGTTCACGTCGGCTGCGTACACACGAGGAGGATTGTGGAGGCTGTGCAGATTGGCCCACATATGGCGGGAGGCAACTTAAGCGGTGTGCAGTCATCAGTGTGCCGATCTGAACCCGCTCACACCGCGCCAAGTCCCCGCTGCCCGGGATCTCTCGCCGAGAAAAAACTGACTAAATATGTGATGAGCTGAGCTGTAAGAGGATTCAGGCGTACAAACCGCACACACACACACACACATTTCAAAAGGTATACACAGGCAGACAAACACGCATTTCCAGATGCAACAAAAAAAAGGAGCAACTCCGCTCGCTTGGGATAATTAGAGCGCACGCAGAGCCTGAGAGACAAAGCCTGGCATCGTGAGAACAAGGCCTGTCTGATGAGGCCTCTCTATTTAAATCCCCAGGATGAGCTGAGAGTGTGTCTGTCGATGGAATCACTCCAGGAGACGTGCACGGGCTTGGAGGAAAGAAACAGCCAAGGCAATGAAAAGAAGACGGAGAGACAGACAGAGGCATTAAAAAGTGGAGATGAACTGAGAGGCAGGAAGGTATGTTTGAGGAAATGAAAGGACAGAGAAGAAGAGCTCGGATTCAATCAGACATCCCTTCCTACTGTTAGTCATAGAGCACAGATCAGACGAACAGCGCTGAAATTACACACAGGTGACTCACTGTGTTCTGTGCCACTTTGAAGTTAGTTTGCCTCTGCGGGGTTTGGAAATGAGGGTTTGACGGAGTGAGTGGGTGGCTGGGGAGTGAACAGAGTGAGCGTCAGTGTATGAGTGTGTGTATGAGCAGACAGAGAGGGGCTGGGCTCTGGGATTAGTACCTTTCCTTTGCACATCTATAAGCACCGAGTGTTTCTTGTCACTAAGAGGATTCGCAGGGATACCGGGATGTCCCAACAATTGAAAGCAAGGTTTAGGCGCTAATCTTTGAATTCAAGGGCGCGTGAGGCTGATTCTCAGCTGATGGAGCACATGCTGATGCCGTCAACTTGATTGACACGGCAGAGCGTGGAGGTCAAAAAGGCAATCTTCACAGCTTAGAGAAGAGAGAAGAAGCAGCCTACAGAAGGCTTTAGCTGTGCTCCACCTCCCACCGCGATGTACCCAGAGATCTTTATCAGATGCGAGTGCTTCTGATTGTTGTTTGGGGTTTTTTTCAGGCATGAAAACACCTCCAACAGTCTGCCTTTGCCCTCGCCCCTGCTCCGTATCTTGATCACCTCTGTATGCTTACGACACCCTGGGTTGTCCCGGCTATTCAGGGGCACACAAAGGGCCCTCATAGAGAATCATTCAGCCCTGCTAACTGACGGCTCCATAGCACCCGCCCCGACAATCACAGCCAACTGGGGCCATTCAATCACATGCAATTGTTCATTATCTGCCTATATCCAGAGCAGACACACACGTGGAAGCCCACAGAAGCTCACAGCAATATCAATGCTTGCCTATAAGCGCACGCAGCCAAGCATGCACAGAGACTTGGGATGATAAAGCAAAAAAAAAAAAGATGCTGCAAGAGGGCTGCAACCAGAGAGCAATAAGCACTTTCTTCTCCTCCTCGGGTACACGCAGGCCGATCCTACACTTCTGCACTTGCTCGTATTGGATCTGCTTGTGCATTCCTCTGAGCCGCTCTGACTAGTACATGTTTGCAAACACAGCCTATAAAGTCACTCCACCAGCATGAGTTCACACTTTAAGTTTCTTCCACTCAAGCTGAATGTCATCTTAAATTGAGATATTTTCTCAAATATACAAACACTGAGAAAAACACAGCAGAATTGTAGGATTTTATGACAGCCGCAGAAATCTGACGCTGTGTTGCGTAACACTCAGTCATTTCTTCACTGTGTGTCACGGCTGTGATAATCGCCGCTTGCTTAAGAGAATAAAATGTACCCGATGCATTAACGGCTCCAGATATTTTGTATTCCATTAATCCAGTGGGAGCTTTATCAGCACATGCCTCAGTGTGATGCAACTTTATGGGTAAACCAGCTATGTAGTTCTAGTCAGCGCAGTATTTACAAATGAGCTCCAGAAAGGAGTCAGCTGCTCATCCTGGATTTTCAACAAGCGAGGGAATTTGAAATACAACCCCAGCTTGTGAAAGATATCAAATTTAAGGTGAGAAAAAACGAGAAATCACAAGAGGAAAAGGCCTGAAACCACTGCAGAGTATAAAACCTGCGACACAAAGATGCTCTGATGAGAGGAGGGGAACACAGCTGAGGAAACAAAAGCACACAATCTGGCACTCTCACAGGTATCTGACAAAACAAAAGCGTTTACACAGCTGAAGTGGCGGCTAATCCCAGAAATGCTTAAAAAGAAGGAAGCAAGAGGGCCGCTCCGATCCAGTGACACCTCCACAATCAGTACGCACAAAGAGATGAGGAACAAAGGCAGGAGAGAGGTGGGCGAGAGGGAATAAACCATCCCTGACGGACAGCGAGTGCGTCTCTGAGGAGCTCTCACCGGCTCGTAAATTCAAGCTCAAGGTCCAGAGGAGTGAGTGCAGTCAGCTGTGTGTCCACGGGCCCGTCAGCAGGCCCGGGCTGCACACACCGGCAGCTGCACCGACAAACAACAGCAGCAGCATCTGTTGGTGTTTGGCTGACACTGATCAAACAACTGAGGATGATACGGGGAAGGGAAACATGGCTCTGACTTTATGTAAAGACAAAACCTGATAACCATAACACCTTAGGTCTTAGTCGTGTCTTTAGGGTGTTTGTTCTCTTCGTCTTCTGTTCATACCTGTGTTTAACCCACAGGTGTATATTCAGCTGTTTGTTTATGACCACTTCAGTACAAAGTCTGAAGTTTCCTGTAGACTGCTTGCATTTAGTGGCAGGTGCAATAAAGGGAAATAAATATCCATATTCTGTGTTTGTGATGTTTTACTGCAAATGAAAATGCCACATCAAACAGAGGAAAAAGCCTCGTCCTTCCGCCCGGCCATTGATTAAACCACAGGAGTCCTCAGCATGCGTCTCACAGTCAAGGCGCACAGCAGACACCATAAATTTCTCAATTTAATCTGGGTGACTGATCAGGAAAATGTATCGATTCCATCCATTAATCATCTCAGGAGAGTCTGTACAGTATCGATCAGCACGTCCGTGCGGTTAGGAGGGTTGACTGAGGAGGCAATCATTGCAGAGGGGACGGCTCTTTGTAGGGAGCGAGCAGCTGCATAGATTTTGTTGGGGACATAATAACCATTATTTCCCCCCCAACACAATGCCAGATAATACTGCCTCAAAATGGCCGAGGTCTTTGTCGCTAATGCAGGAGAAAGAGGGACACATTCCCTGATAACCAGAGCCAGGAGGAGACGTCTTGTTAAAGTGTTTTGTCATGGTTGCTCCAACAGTGAGCAGGAGCACTTGTGTTTATCCTCTGAGGGGGGGGCAGGTGGGGGGCTGTTTGCTCTGAAAATGGATGCATTGTTATCCGATGACACACGTCTGACACTGCAGGCTTCAGTGTCCAGGGACAATAACCTGTGAGCCAGCAGGAAACAGGACAGCAGGCAGGTAGGGAGGGTCTGCACGTGTGAGCGTTGGTGAGTGGGTGTGTTTGCACAGGAGGACCTACATTTGGATCCAACAATGGACTCCTGTGCTTTATATTGGTGGACTAATTTGTAATCAAACTACAAATCAGTCAAAACAAGAGACTAGAGACAGTGTTGAGTAAGAACAGAGGCCGGCCTGCACCACAGCTCTGCTGGGAGAGGAGCCATCCTGTTCAGACAGGAGGCTAGAGTTTGGATAAAGGATTTCCTACCTCTCTGTTTAAACACAACATAAACACACATGATGGACACAACTGTTGCAGGCAGTATACTGTGTGTGTGATCCAGTGCAGGAGTCCTGTGTGTCCCCAAAGGCCTGACAAAGCGACAGCTGTCTTTCATTTGATGTCTGCAGCAAACCCCGCTGTAAATCTTGTTTCGGCACCTTCCGGCCGCACATTGTTCAACTCACAGCAACAAACCAGAGCTCAGATACGACCTGGAATTAAACTCATTAATATTACACTACATCTGATCTTATATCAGCCAACACGCACACGTTTAAACCCTTTAAAACTATGTAAAACAACTATTATATAAATACACTAGTAACTCAATCTGTTCCGTTACTTGTGTGTGAGAATATTGTCTGGTGGAAGTCAACGCCTAAAACAAATCTACAGTTACATCGAGATAAAATTAGGATGTCAGCAGAGCTTAGCCATAAATGCCTCATGTGCGTAGAGGACAAAATACAGGCCGAAAAGATTTGCTTTTACATGAGCAGACCACTCTGTTGTTTTGATCCCAGACAGATTAATCAGGCGCAGAATAAAGAGAGAACATTTCAGGTTACATACCTCGATGTAGCCGGCCAGCGCTGGAACCACAATGCCCAAAATAAGGACAGATATCGCTGGGACTGAACCCATCTTCTTCGGTTCTGCTGCTGTAAATAACTTGTATCCTGAGAGCTGTGTGTGTGTGTCTGTGAAGTGACGTCCGCGGGAATAAAGAGCAAACCAAAGTCCTGGGAATAATCTGGGAATGTGTCCGGAGAGCGGCACGAGTCGCGCTCCGCTTGTTTTGTTACCCGAGCTCGACAGAAAATGTTGGAGGGAGTCTGTGTGTCGGTCTCCTCTGGAAATGTGGACGGTGTGTGTGTGTGTGTGGCTGCTCCCCCTGTGCTGCCTCCTCCCTCCCTCTGCCTCATCTAATCCCACCAGAGTAGAGCGCACTGCGCCACCTGGCGACAGGCTGCAGGAACATCCACCACAAAACACAACTCACACTGGATTATTTGGTTAAAGCTCCTGGGTACATAAATACTTCACAGTGCACTTAAGTATAAGAACCAGCGACTTATTTACGAGTATTTCTGTTCTTTATTCTCAACTCCATATTCTAGAGGTAAACATTGTGCTTTTAACATTTATTTTGTGGACACTATGCAAGTTACATGTTTAAAGTTTTAACATAATCAGTTTATAAAATATGATTAATTTATTAAAGTACCAAACAGTTTATAAAGTGGTTATAATTAATTAATCATCAGTCTGTTTCAACATCTGAATGCTGGTTAAACATGAATAATAATAATAAAAGAATACCATTAAATAATAATAATTCAGTACTTTTATTCAACACTCTTTTTAGGGCCTAAGTGTATTTGGTGAAAGAAGTACATGTTACCGAAGTAAAAGTGGCAATATCACAATCTATAAATACTTGCTTACTGGGCTCTGCTTCATAGGCCTACTTCTACTCCACAACCATTTCGGGGCATAAATTTACACTTATTTGACAGTTTTATTTAGTTTGTAGAGAACCAAAACACACAATTAGCACTATTAATGTATGCCACTGTTATACATTAAACTTGGACATCAACTAAGAAAGTAACTTGTTGATTAACCTTTTCAAATTAAATGTTTGACTGATCAATTAAAACATTTAAAAAAGTGAGTCCAAGATGCCTCTCAGTGTTTTTTTTAGTAATATATTCAGTTTTCTATGATTTGCAACTGAGAAAAACCTTTTACTTTTGATACTTTAAAGATTCAATCTTGAAGATTTCCGTTGTGTTCTCTATGGCAGCACCTTCTGCGATGAAGACGGTAATGCGGGAGAAAACTGCCCAATTTAACAAGACGTCCACGGTTGGCCCCGGTTGTAACTCTTGATTTTCCTGGCTGACGGTCGCTTTCCTTTTCAGACTGTTTGCTTCATCTGAGCGTCGAGTTTGTTTCTTTTTCTCTGGATTTTCACTTATTTTTGAAGTTGTATCTGTAGTCATCCATCTTTTCTTTATTTGTTCAGCCATAGTAGATTACTGTTTACTCGCAACACTTGTAGAGACCGGAGAAGCAGCTGCTTAGCTCCGCCTACCCTCTCTGGCAGACCAACCACTGCTGGCTGATGGAAAACGCGTCACTAACTGGGCGCCGCTTGTGAATTTTCCTGTGAATGCCACCACAGACACCCAGTCTGTAATACTGCAAATACAAAGGCTTTCATCAGTGGACCATGGGCTCTGTCACCATTGTGTTACCTCATTTGGCAATTTTGAAAATCTGTTCACATTTCTATCATTCTACTGAAGCAACATTTGAATGCATTAATTTCTTTGTGATGTAGTATTTGAATAATTTAAAACGTGATTATTCTACTGTGGTTATTTGTCTGAATACATCTTCCACCACTTCACACTCCACTCAGGAAGGTTAAATGTCTGACATAGAACTTTCTTTCTATTCTGTGTGCTTAAATGTTGCAGAGGAGTTAGTTAATGCATGTCATTGGGGGGTATTTAAGAAGAGTACATTCAAATTGTGTCACTCAGAAATAGACTTATTTGGATTTCATGAGGAGAAACACAGCAAACATTTTTCTCTTTGTTTGAAGGCAATGTGATGGACAAAGACGGGTAATTACACACACACACACACACACACACACACACACACACACACACACACACACACACACACACACCATTGCAGCCTTTTATGATTTGATTGTATTATCGCCATCTCATTTCTTCTCTGTCTTCACTGTCAGTTGTGTTTCTCTCTGATGGCTTGTTGAGAAAAGCATCATGCAGATTTCGTCATTGCTTCAGGCAGGACACTCAGCGAGCTTATTAATTCTTTAAACAGCAGCCGTTAGACGTGTTAGTACACGTTACATTTTTGCACATGTAAAGTCTAATCTTGGGATGTGTCAATTTGATCCCAAGCCGCCTCTTCAAAAATACCTCTGGAAAAAAACAGAGCAGACAATTAATTTGTGTTTTGCTCTGCAGGTAACAGACATCCAGAGAGAGTACATTTTACTTTTGTTTAGCCAAAGGAAACAAGTGCTCATTTTTATTTACTTTATTTATCTAAAGGTATACAACAACTCCAATCACATAGTGTTTTTTTAGACGCTAGGCATTATTATGTTGATCTAAAGGTGACATAGGCCGTGAACTTATCACCCACATTTTATCATTCAATTTGAGCACAGATTATAATCAGGTGCAACACTGGAAGAGATTAATGTGGACTTTGGGATACCATCTAATTCATGAATTTACCTACAGTTGTTACCTTCTGATAAGCAATTAAGACTGCATTTTATTTTCAGTATGAGACCCATATTATTTACCAGACTACATGTAACAGCAAACACTCTTTTACTTCCTCTCACACACTGTAATTTTAATATAGACACACATCTTCTCTATCAATGTTTTTCTTTTTCTACTTTCCTGTTTCTTGTCTTCCATTACTAAGCTGCACGGCTGTGTGTTTTAATTTGAAAGTATCCACCGAAATATGTAGCACACTATTGCCTCTGCATAACCATACTCTTTATCATTTTATTTTGAGGGTTCTAACCGGAAGTAGTTCCTCTATTGTGTCGAACTTGAAATATGCAGCGTCATTTTGTAGTTACTCAATGTGACCGCTAAAGGGCATTAAGACAAATGAGTACCAGGGCAGTAAGCCTATTACTAATCTGAGAAATTATTGGCGTGGTCGCATTTTATACTCAGCTGGTTCAGATAAGATAAAATCACACAGAGACACTTGTTGGTAGCCTTGCTAGCTAGGCTAACTGGCCTTGTACTGCTAGACAATTAGTGCCGGTGGAGGCGCTCACTCGCGCTGTGGTAGCTTGATTAACCTTGCGTAGCTAGGTGTTATAATCACCATGCAATGTATAACAATAAAAATATAAGTAATTGTTATTGAATGTGTTTTTCTCACTGATGAATGTAGGGCTGTAATCTTTAACTGTGACCAACATGAAACAATCTTTTTAATTCATATCTAATTTTTTTTGGTTTTGTCTATTTTAATTTTAAAGTACTTATCGGGGTTTCTAGTGCTCTGTCAGGTCTTTATTGACACAAACTTGATGAATGTACGATTTCACTTCCTCTCTTTGACCACCGGAGGGCACTAAACACTCGTAAATTCAACATTCTTTAAAACTAGTGTTCATTCATAACCACCGGTAATGTGATTTTTAGCATTTCAGGTTTCATAAGTACAGTTCTTAAGTACAATGACAATGCTCAAAACTGTGAAGAAAAATTAAAACAATTATCTATCTAACTAACTAATGATGGTATTTTAGAATGATGTTTGATCAGAATCAATAAAACTGATTCTGATGATGTTTGCACGAACTCTTGATTACTTTATAGTTGTTAATAAATTACAGAAAATGTTGCTGGGCTTTATGGTTTGATTACAAGGTGTACATCAATAGCAGAAATACAATAACTTACACCAAAAATGTATTGGTACCTCTTAAGGACAGAAAGAGTCCATTTCAACCTTTCAATCTGTTTTATTCCCAGTTAAGAATGCGGACTTGTAGTCTATAAACCGAGTCTGCTTCAGTTTAGTCACTGTATTTTGAAAGTATTCACCGGAAGCGTAATATCCGGTCCAATGCCTGTAACTTGATGAATTTATTGTTGCAGTTCTTCTCTATGCCCAGTGGAGGGCACTTAACACACGTTAGTTAGTTAGATTACATTTTGGTCAGTGAACAATGCTTTTCATCGACACCCTTTAGAAGGAAAATATTATCTATTCATATAAATGTAAATTATACATATGTTACATTAGCCTCAACTGGAAATGCAACCGCAGAGCGTAGGTAAAAATGCATCCTTTTACGGCAGGTTAAATTGAATTTGACGTCTTCCATGTTTCATTTTTGTGATTGGCTGTACAAAAACCGATCATTGAAGTTTTGGCCACGATCAATAAAACTATAAGCGGTAGTATTGTTAAGTCTCTCCAGCATAGACATATGGTTTAAACAGATTATTATTTTATTCCGACGAGATTATTAACTTTTTTTGTAAAGGTAGTCTTTTAAAATATCCTTAATAGCTTTGCTCCCTAAGTAAATAACCCCCAATCAGAAGCCACGCTTCTGCGCGTTGCTAGGCAGATTATGTTAATATATGCAATGCAGCTATCTCTGCAGCTACCATTCTGAGGTAAGTACAACTTGTACGCCTTCCACCAAATATAAGATAAATAGGAGCTGGTTCTTGATCAGTTCTTTAGTTCGACTTGTCGATTGTATTTCTGTTGATTTAAATTAAATGGGCGGGTTGTTTTAACGCATTTGTACCGATAGAAAATAGATATTTTTTCGTCGCGTCTCTTCGGATGTGGTTGTTGTTGTTAGTCCCACCCAAAATGGAGCCCGTTCTTCCTTGTTCACTGTAGACTTGAAGGGCTGGGCTCAACTAGAATGGGGGGACGGGTGGGTTTACCCAAATAATTTCGGGCTTTTACCGTCTTAAATCCATCTTTGTTCAAAATCGCAAAATGTAGTTTTCGTCGTGGGGGCTGACAAGTTTTGTTTGCCTCCAAGGTCGGCCGTACATCGGGACTATACGGCCGTAATGCTAATGTTGCAGTGCAGTAAATGCCCGGGTTTCTAAAGCGCTGGTTTTTGTGGTATGGTCCAGTTGGGACTGAGAACCTGCGGGGTTAAAATAGGGGGGAATTGAATTTATTATTGATTATACCAACTATAATTCTGAAAGAGTTTAGAGTCGTGATATTTCACGGTGGCTTTTGTGCCGACATGCGGTAGTATTTAGACACCGTTTGCCGGGCGGCCTCGTGAGCAAACGTTGACCGCATTTTCCCTCGTACCCCCGCTGAGAGGCTCGTGTGGCCGCTCTGTACACGCAGCGACATGCTGGTTTATTTTGGCTGCATGTCCTGTCAGCCGAGCGAAACTAGTGTCCTGACAACCGAAATCTCTGCTGCAGAAGGGACATGGGGTTGAATTCATTGCCAGCTAGCACAGTGATGACTGCTGCAGTGCATCATTGTTGCAGCAGCTCTCCCCTTCACAGGCGGGTCTACTACATATTATGACTTTGATAAAGCTGTAACAGCAGAGGCTCAATCATCCATTAATGACTTTTATTCTCATCACATACACACCCTTAAATCTAATTTAAGTTTCATATTAAAATCACAATGCTTTATTACAATTATTATCATTATAATCATTCCAACCCTCCTGTCTGTGTGCATTACAGGCGTCCCTGTCTGTCTCCGGAGTGAAGTGAAGGTGACGTGGTTGGTAGGCCTGGCACCTTGCTGCCATGGAGACCAAGCAGGAACCCTCAGCTGTATGGAGTCAGTCTGCTAACAGTGATTCAGGAAACGGCACACAGGTCTGACACCCTGTCTGAAATGTCCATGTACTGCCTATATTAGAGTCATAATCAACAAAAGGATTCAGTATAAAACATCTCATAAATTGTCCTTCGAACACCAGGAAACTCACTTCTTTCACTTTTCACATTCTTAAAATTCACCATCCACTTCTAAAGCTTTGCTATTAGAATAGGTAATGATTGTGAGTGGTTACCTGCTTTTTAAAAGGTTCTCCTTCATTTTGTCTTCACTGTCATATACTCTGTTCAAATTGCTTATTTTTAAATGTTAAGTGAGGATTAATTTGGAAGATACGTCACAGTCAGACAGTGTTATAAAGCTGCTGTGGTTCACAGCCTTCTTGTCTTGTACATGTGTGCTACAGGTGCACTTTGAGGGCGGCACAGTGGCCCAGATAGTGTACAGTGGGGATCAGGCGGACCGGGGACAGCAGCAGGTGGTTTACACAGCGGACGGGAACTCCTACACCTCTGTAGAGTCTGCAGAGCACACACTGGTCTACATACACCCTGCAGATGGCAGCCAGGTAAGATTAAATAAAGCAGAGACATTTTAAGCTGACCGTTAAAGAATTTAGATGACCCTCATAACTTGCATTGATGAGGAGGTGGGGTTCGTGTTGTGTTGCAACTAAAACCCTGCCTCTTAAATGGTCTCATATAATTTCACTTAATTGTTTAAATTATACAGTATACATTAATTAATATGTAAAATTTGTAGCAAACACTTGCTTACAATTTTGTGTTCAACTTTCAGGCTGTATTTGCTGATCAGCCACAGGTGGCTTACATTCAGCAGGATGGTACAACTCAACAGGTGAGTTTACCCGGATCAGCCCTGTTATTACCTAGCTGTGCATTTCATGAAAACATAAAGTAATGCAATCTCTTCTGCAGGTCACAGTTCTGCTGCCCAGTGGGCAGAGTGCTGCCAACCTGCATGTTCTCAGTAATGTAGCAGAGGCTCCCCAAGCTATCCTGGAGCCAGTCTCCCAGGTGAGGACACATTGTTTGTACTGGTAACCTTTCGAAACAGGGAAATAGTTATACATTTTTGGATTGAGGTACTTTTAGTGCCAATACAGTGTAATAGCATATGATAAAAGATACACCAGAATATTTTGATGTCTGTATCTGTTCCTCAGATACAAATATGAAATGAATGTAGCTGTTTTTACATCACAGAAGACCATAAAAATAGATTCTAGTTGTGCACAACTATTTAAGGAGGCATTGCATTGTTACCTGTAAATGAGCGCCGCCTGGAAATCAGACTTGTCAGTGTTTCCTTTATGAGCATAAATACATCAGTTCAGTGAATATTACCTCTGTGGAATGATCAAACACAGGAGCAGCTGTCTGCATCCAATTCACTCCCCTCCATGGCTGACATCGGGGACCCCCCCACCAGTCCCCTCGGGGCCACGGACTCCACAGAAGACTCTGACGAAGATGAGGATGAAGACTCTGAGATGGATGACTGGGAATCTCATGAGCCTCAATCATTCAACCCTCACAACCTCTGTGAGTGACGTCCTGCACTCGTAACACGTTTTCCTTGTCTGTCAGGTGGCTTACAGTCATTCCTGTCAGGCTGATAGCAGAAGATGTTGAGCAATGAGTCTTTTTCTGTGAGTTGACTGGAATTGAAGGGCTACTTAATACAATCAACTATTGAAATATCTTAAAACACGTCAGTCACACGTTGTCAATTAAGATGAAAAGCTTCATAGTTGCTGTATTTGTTGCAGAGCTGTCTTATTGGATTGTGCAGGGCTTCATAATGTTTTCATGTTGGGCCACATTAACTTTTGAAATCTGTTCAGTGTTTGTGTCTAATTCGTTTCTCCTTCTTTCGTCCTCTCAGGGTGTGAGGAGTGTAATAACACCAACCCCTCTGTATGTCTGAAGCACGGCGCTCTGCACCCCATCCCCAACCGGCCCGTGATGTCAAAGGCCCGGGCCAGTCTGCCTCTGGTCCTCTACATCGACCGCTTCCTGGGCGGCGTGTTCTCCAAGAGACGCATCCCAAAGCGGACACAGTTTGGTCCTGTGGAGGGACCTCTGGTTCCTCAGAGTGAGCTGCAAGAACACTACATCCATCTGAAGGTAAATCAGCGGTCTGCAGGTCTCATTTTTTGTTGGTTACTATTGAGCTGTTTAGTTGTTGCGGTGTTTATTTTATTATGTAACTGCACTGAGTGAAAAATATACACCCGTCTTTTTGAGCATTTCTTGGCAATGGAAAGAGACTTCATACCAAAACAAGAAGTCAGCCAATTGTCAAACTGTTGTGTTACAAACTGCCAGAAGCAAAGTGGATTTTATTATCATAAATGCAATCTTACAATCTGGCCTGCCTGTCTTTGCCTGTTGTTTTAGTTGTGCATGCTGGATGCGGAGAAAGACGGGGAGAAGTCTGACGACATGTGGCTGGACCTCTCTGACGAGGACAGCTGTAACTGGATGATGTTTGTGAGACCTGCTCAGAACCACCTGGAGCAGAACCTGGTGGCCTATCAGTACGGCTCTGAGATCTTTTACACAACCATCAAGAACGTCCAACCCAAACAAGAACTCAAGGTCAGTCTGGTGTAGTGCAGTTTGTCCATTGCCTTCTGCCACATACGGTACAGTATGTGAGACTTCCACTGCTGAATGAGCCACAGTGATTTTTGGTTTAATTTCTGCAGGTTTGGTATGCAGCATCATACGCAGAGTTTGTCAATCACAAGATCCACGATGTTACAGAAGAAGAGAGAAAAGGTGAGTCTCTGCACGGAATACTAATCATCTTAAAATCAACACCCCGTTTAAGCCCTACTGGGGACTAGTAGTTGTGACTGTTCCTAGTGCTCACTTTCTGTTTCTCCTTCAGTGCTGCGGGAACAGGAGAAGAACTGGCCTTGTTATGAGTGTAACCGGCGCTTTGTGAGCTCCGAACAACTGCAGCAACATCTCAACATGCATGACGACAAGTTGAACGCTGTTAGCAGGTAACATCATCTTACTTTATATTTTCCTACTTCTACCACATTAGAGCCCAACTGACCTGTTCAATGTTTTGACCTCTCTTAGATCCAGAGGCCGGGGACGAGGAAGAGGCAGGAGGAGATTCGGGACAGGAAGAAGACCGGGACGTCCACCGAAATTTATACGCTTGGAGCCGCTTGTCGATGCCGGCGGGGAGAAGACAACAGTAAGGCTAAGAAAGGGACAGGGAAGATTGGGAGTATATTTTGTTGTAATAAAACAAAGCAAATATTAGGGCTTAAATATTGAATCATAACAAATAAAATGAGCAACACAAAAGTAGAACTGTGCCTTTGACCCAAGCTTTTCAAACACGCCACTGTAATTTCTAATTTCATTTTAATCAGGAGATGCTGGAGCTGACGGAGAAGCCGCTGGAGGAGCCAGTCGAGGGAGCTCAGAACGGCCTGAAGGTTGTGGAGATGGAGGCGGAGACAGAGGCTGAAACGGAGGAGGACCAGCTTTTACCTCCTGCAGGGGAACCGGTCCCAGAGTCCGTCACTCCTCCCTCAAACACAGACCTGCCTGTTCCACTAAAGGAGGACCCGGCACAGAGCAGCCAATCAGACTCCCACCTCACATCTCAGGACATGCGGCGTGCCAAGAGGATACGGGTAAGACTGCAGCCTGTCTGTCATTGAGATGTCAAAGTCTGTTATGTTGTGTCCTTTTGGCTGTGATTCGCCTTTACATCAGTATGTCTCTCTTCCTCAATGCCTGCGTCCCTAAAAGATGGATGTGCAGGTAAGTGGGACGGCAGAAAATCACCAGGTTCAAAGATTTCTTTTGTCATTTTCCATAATGTTCATGTGACATTTCACTAACAGACCACGCCATTGTTACGTTATAAAAGTAGTTTATTTGGAACGTGCTAAAGGGTCGAAGTAGGGTGGGATGAGAAAGGGGTCGAATGGGGTTGATTAAGCTAGAGCGTCAGGAACCTGAGGGTCGAGACTCAGGGTGGGGGCGTGTCTTGTCTTGTGCTTTCTGATTCCAGTGGTTCCTGTGTTGAGATAGGAGAGAGGAGAGGAATGGGTGGAGGGTTTTGAGAACTGAGACATACAGGAGAGAAGGGGTTAGGCAGGCTTATATGTGTATGCACAGGTAATTTAGGGAGGCACAGGTGTGAGAGCTAACGAGACACAGGTGATGGAGTCAGTGAGGGAGGCGCGGTCCTGTTATGTTATATACTCCTTTTCAGGATAGCTCCCCTCCATTACAACTATCAGTCTGTTCCCCCATCTCAGCAGATCCATGTCAGAAAATTTTTTCTTCTAGTTTTTCTTCTCTCCCTTTTTTCTACCAGAATGCAGCGCTGCAGCATCTTTTCATCAGGAAGAGCTTCCGTCCTTTTAAATGCACCCACTGTGGCAAGGCTTTCCGGGAGAAAGACAAGCTGGATCAGCACCTGCGGGTCCACAGCCGGGATGTTTACGCCTTTTCCTGCCACATCTGCACCAAGAGCTTCATGAGTGACTCTGCCCTGGAAGACCATCTGCTGGTGCACACGGAGAACCGCTCCTACTCTTGTCTGTTATGCCCTGAAACCTTTGAGAGGCTGGACCTGCTCAAAGACCATGTTGGGGTGCACGCTGTGGACGGCTGCTTCACCTGTCCTTCCTGCAAGAAGACATTTACGGACTTCATCCAGGTTAGCAAAAAGCGTCTCCTTCAGGGAGAGAGTGATTTAAGAACTGCTAAGGAGGGTTTGTAAGACTTGAAAGATAGTTAAAACACTAATTATTATTAAAAGAGCATGCTTAAAGTCACATATTTTATCTATACATTCCTCCATATAAGGTAACACAGCCAAAAACATTTGCTCGTGCATATGTGAATAATTTTTTTCTTCAGGTGAAGAAGCATATCCGCTGCTTCCATTCAGAGAAGATCTTCCAGTGCCCTGACTGTGAAAAGGCTTTCTGCCGGCCGGACAAACTGCGCTTGCACATGTTACGCCACTCAGACCGCAAGGACTTCCTGTGCTCAACATGTGGCAAACAGTTCAAGGTAAGATGAATAGTGGGAGCATTGAGAAATAACAGTTGGTAGTGTTTGTGAATAGATATGTGAGTGCTTATGTTACAATTATTTTCCCTATGTGACGTGAAGAGGAAAGATAAGCTGCGGGAGCACATGCAGCGCATGCACAATCCCGACAGAGAGGCCAAGAAGGCTGACCGTTTGCACCGCTCCAAAACCCTCAAACTGAAGGTTCCCACCACCGACTTTGAGAGCTTCATGTTCAAATGCAGGGTGTGCATGATGGGATTCAGGCGCAGAGGAATGCTGGTGAGCAGCAACTCACAGGAAAGGTTTTATTTGCTGATTTTAAATTTCAGAACACTGAGCTTTATTTTTCTGGGTGCAGGTCAATCATTTGTCCAAGCGTCATCCTGAGATGCGGATTGATGATGTGCCTGAGCTGACCCTGCCAATTATCAAGCCCAACAGGGATTACTTCTGCCAGTACTGTGACAAGGTTTGTTTTTCCCGTCCTGTCATGTGCACACTGAGTTTTCAAGATGTTTCATGTTTATTATTCTAATGTGTATTTTTATTAGTTATTTCAGTGAACAGAAAACAGCCTAAACTCTGATTCAGGGCTTTCAATATGAAACTAATGAATCCACTTGGTCTCATGATCCCTGTGCAGGTATACAAGAGTGCCAGTAAGAGGAAAGCCCACATACTCAAGAACCACCCCGGGGCAGAATTACCTCCCAGCATCCGTAAGTTGCGTCCAGCTGCTCCCGGTGAGCCGGACCCCATGTTGAGCACACACACCCAGCTGACTGGCACCATCGCCACTGCACCAGTCTGCTGCCCACACTGTGCCAAACAGTACAGCAGCAAGGTTAGTATGAAGCTCACTGGTAATCTGTAATAACGTTTATGCAGACATTGAGTGTTAGGCTCTGTGTTTGCAGTAATTAACAATTACATGCCGTGCCTTGGACCGTCCCAAACCCTGACTGATCACTTTCTGTGTGCTTGTTTCTCAGACTAAGATGGTTCAGCACATCAGGAAGAAGCATCCAGAGTTTGCACAACTCGCCAACACCATCCAGGCTCCTCTAACGACCGCTGTCATCAGCAGTGCTCCTGCAGTAATCAGCGCTGATGGTACCACCGCTGAGGCTGTAGTGGTAAGGAAGAGTAATAAGCATTCAGTTCATGCTGGGCGCAAACACTCCATCGTATATAAGAGCAGTGATAGCAAAGAACAAAGCTACACAGTGCAAATAAATGTAAATGTTATAGAAAACTTGACTCAAGAAGTGAGATAAAAAGAAAGAAAAAGGCCGACAGATATAAGAACTGTTGTTTTTTTCCCACAGACCACAGATCTGCTGACCCAGGCCATGACGGAGCTTTCTCAAACGCTGACCACAGACTATCGCACAGCGCAGGGAGACTACCAGAGGATCCAGTACATCCCCGTCTCTCAGGCAGGAGGCAGCCTGTCCCAGCCGCAACACATTCAGCTGCAGGTGGTGCAGGTGGCTCCGGTGAGATCCAGGATCTGATCTAAGATCTATAATTTTTTAAATACTTTTGTTTATCCTGGTGAAACCTGAAGGCTGTCTCAGCTACATCTTGTGACAAAAACACAGTTACACACTTTGACATCTGGGAGCTGAACATTAAACACACAACTCCACATACTCAAATTAAAAGGTTTTAACTACAGCTAAATTAAAATTTAGTGGGCAGGTAAAAAGTGGAAGTAGCTTCTTTTGTTAAGCAGTGTGTATGAATTTATTGAGGTGATTTTACAAACAGTAACAGGAAGTATTTTCTCCGTGTTTTACAGGCTTCCTCTCCACATTCCCAGCAGCCCACAGTAGATGTGAGCCAACTGCATGACCCTCATGGCTACAGCCAGCACTCCATCCAGGTACAACACATCCAGGTCACAGAGCCCTCCGGCAGTGGACAGGGTGCCGCCCAGGTAAATCCTCACCAAGATGTCTCATTTATAACACGTAATGACTTAATAACACACACAATAAGTCACACCCTAATATGAGACGCAGTCTGTTTTTTGGGGGTATCCCTGAGGTAAAAAAGGTTTTCTATAGCTACTTTTTAATAAGTGTTTCAATTTATCTTAATTTAAATCACACACAAATGCAGCCTACCATCTGTTTTCACCATGTCGAGTTTGCGATCCTGCTAGCTACTGGTGCTGCAGCTAGCGGTAGCTGGCAGCCTACGGTAACGTTGATTGTTGTTAAGGTGCCGGCTGCAATGGCGATCATGATGGTGCATGTCCGTGACGCAGCGTTAGCAACAATCAAATTAGTTTTTCCTCGCTTAAAACAGCGAGGAAAACAGCACTGCGGCATATTGTCAATAGGAGACGTTGTAGCGGCTAAGTATATGGGATCATTTTTTATTAAAAGTGCGTCTTATACACCGAATTTAACAGTACATGTCGATCTCTTCTCTCTCTTTCAGGTTTCAGGTCAGCCTCTAAGCCCCACCTCTCAGCAGCCAAGTCAGGACATGAGTCCCACCCAGCTGACCCCTGTGACCTTAGCTCAAAGCCACACTCTGCAGAGCAGCAGCAGCAGCCAGCAGCAGCAGCAGGGCACTGTGCAGCACGCTTACATACCCGGGAACTGGAACTACCGAGGTTACCGTGAGTTATACACAAGCTTCAGATTCTGCATGATTACATGGCTCTGTGCTGCAGGTTGATGAGCAAACCTTTGCTCTGTTTCAGCATCTGAGATCCAGATGATGGCTCTACCTCATACCCAATATGTGATAGCTGAGGCCAGCACACCTGTATCTGGAGTCAACAGCAACCAGGTGAAGACGGTGAGTAAGCGTGCGAGTATGATACCTGAAAAGTGTAGAGCGTTTGGCTTTGGTTCATGAGATTACAGAGTTCTGTACAGCTGAAGGAGCCCATTTTTTGACTCATTTTTATAGGCAAGATTCACATTACAGCTTCATCAGTCACATCTGCTTAAACAGCCTGTTAAGATACATGGTGGCTTATTGTATGAACTGAGCATGTGCGTTATGTTTCCTCCATCCTGCAGACACACTACGTTATCTCTGAGGGTCAGACGGAGCTGGAACCCAAACAGGCCGTTCTTCAGAACACAACCCAGGCACACACTGAACATCTGGAGCAGCAGTCGTCCAATCAGCAAGCTACCACACAATACATCATCACCACAACCACCAATGGCAGCGGCACGAGTGAAGTTCACATCACTAAACCCTGAACTGTACAGGGATGAACTCCGCACACCCAGCGCAGACGCGAGGACTGACCCTGCATGTGGACCTCAGCAGCTTGCACACACATTAATGAACAAACGCACATTCGCACACGGATGCAGACTTGTGTACAGACAGAGAGAAAACGGACATGAAGTGATTACCAGCACAGTTTTATGTGTCTGTAAAGTGTTAAAATGTAGAATGAGCTGAGAAAATAAAACCTCTAGAGAGAAAACATGCAAACGTTTTTATTTTGAATGACTTTAAAAACAAGACGGGACATTATATCAATAAATCAAATGATATATGGCTAGTTTTAAAAGTATGGAGAAAGAAAGCGATCGTTTGAAGGGGTGAGTAGTTTTTACTCTGTCCTTACAGAGATCTGCCCATTTTAAATATTTGTGAATTTACAGACGTTACTTATGGTATTTGTAAATGAAAGTGTGGGAGGAAATACAGAAGAGCAAATGTAAAATACTGTGTAAAATGATCGTGCAGCTGACCTTCTGAAACGAGTCGTTGCGTTTTTGCCACACCATCTGTTGTACTGTACATTATCATATCGTTGCTGACATCTTCATTAATTTATAGTGTCTCGCACATCTTTTTATTTATATGCTGGATTGTCCTGATTGCCCTTTTTGTTGTCCTTGTTGTAAATACATCCTCTGTGTTTTTATAGTAAAATGTAGAGATGAAAACATCAGTTTCACTCTCCAAGACTGAATGTTATTAAGGGCTTTGGGTGTCGGCTACGAATGTTTTACTTTTCATTTGGTTTCACAAGAAACACATGATAAATTTAGGGATGTTTTGTGACACATCTATATAGTACCTTTTACAGAATCACACCTGAAAACGATCCTCTAACAGTAACTGATTTCATGATTTCACTGCAGTTAGACGAGAAGTTAAAACACTGGAGATAAAATTACTTCCTGAAAAGAAGGAACATTTTCAGTCTGAGTTATTTCTCTTTCTTTTCCCTGACGTGTTCTCGGTCTAAGGACAAAAATGTTCACTCTTCCTACAACATTTTTTATGTCGAGGTTTATTTTGAAGCCACACATCACAACAACCAGCAGACTCATGGTGAGCTCTCTCCTAACAGATTAAGGAACCTTACAGGTCGTTTTATAGAAGCTAGACGCCAAAAACAAAATGCTTTTTCCTCTAAAACACACTGAAGTTTTAATAACAACTGGAGCACAATGAGGGTGATATGATCGTATTACTCTGTATGTATCTGTGTATTAACTTACTACTTTAAGTACTTTGGGCAGGGTTATGAAGGGCAGCATGTATTTTAGGGCTAAAAAACAATCAAGGAAATCCTCTCCAAGCATGTCTTGTATATTGTAACTACATGAGAAAGGAATCCAGAGCTTGTCATAACAATCACCTGCTCTGTGAAACAAGACAAACATAAGCAAGGTGCTGGAATGTATCGCCCAAGTACTTTTGGCACTCGGACAAAGTACATGATTTTTCTTTAAGCTCTTGTACAATAAGTTCCTCATGAGGGCAACACAGGTTAATGCACTGAAATGAGGCCATTGTGAATTGCTTTTCACGTGGACAACAGACTTACTAGACATTGTAAATATTGCAGGAATATAATGAGATCATGTACGGCGGATATCATAGTGTATTTGTCCGTGTGCTGATAAATTAAATCCTTTATATCTGTACTTTGTCTTTTCCTGTCCACTGCATTATAAAGGAGGTTAATTGAGGTTAAAGCTGAGGTTAATTGAAGCTTTGTGTGTCTGGTTGTTATTCGTTTTCTCATGGCTAGATGGCAGCAGAGATCTACAGCATCCTAACGCGGTTAGCGCTAACCATTACAACAGACACAGGCCGAGTTAACCTCAAATATGTCTGAGAATTAATGATTTAAAATGGGCTCTTTTCCATTTTCAGTTTAATGCTGGAGAGCAACACGTTGCTCAGATGTTGTGATCTAATAATAGTCAGTCTTGGTGTGTGACAGTGATTCATAAAGGAGGAAGGGTTTATGGTGGCTCTGCAGGATCTGGGCGCAGCAGGGCTGGTCATGCACACAATTGTGATCAGTGTGTTTAACACATTCCTGCGAAGGAGGAATGTGGGTAAAGGAGAAAGACACAACCTGGTTTAAACCAAACTCCCGGTAAAGCCAGTTTAACAAGCTGGTCGTGTTACAGAAGTCATCACACATTAACCGGGTGGATATAAGTTATAACACTGCTGCAGCATGTCTGTGTCTGTGTTGCTCCCATGCCTTGGTTGACAGTTTCCCACCCCAAGCGTCAGGGGCGTACAGGACAGGGGGAGACAGGCGGCTGGTCCTGTAAATGTATGGAGGAGGTGAAGGAGGACGGGGAGGGAGAACCTGCTGAAAGAAGCTGGCACCTTCAGAGGTAGGTAGACCTGTGTGTCATTCAACAACTGGCCTCTTGATACGAGTCAGCTTTTGAGAGACAGATCTGTGATTACCTGCCGCTACAGGGAGGAGAAGTCTGTGAAATGATGTACATGGTACTTTTCTCTGCTAGGACTGTGTTGACAGCAAGTGTTTTTCTGCTCCGTTAGGCAGATATCTGTCAGTGTGTCGCACCATGGGGATCACATCCAACTGCTTATCATTACATATGAAGGTGCTGTCAGTTATTGTCGGCAAAGTGCTGGTTCAGGGATTAACCTCTTTGACTCAGCAGGACAGCAACAGCTCGTCCATCAGTTTGAGCCAATCTGTGCCAAGGTTTAGACACATTATTGTATATTATATGAAGAAATCCAAACATACCAAATGGTTTTAAAGTCATCAGCAAATAGACTAATGTGTAGTTCCTTTTTAACTGTTTCTCTCTCTATCTACCACATCACTCCAGCAGATCAAACCAAACAGCTGATTCTCAGTCAGATGAAACATCTTGGTCACAGATTCTGAGGACACGACCATCCTGGAGGCTAAACTTCAAAGGCTGGTACAGTCTCGCTCTTGTTGGTGTAATGTGGTCAGTCTGCCAGGTGGAGGCACCGCTGCACCCCTCTGTGTTACTGTTGGATGTGTGCTGGAGGCTGGGGTTGGTGTGCTTGGTGTGGATACCTCTTGGAGGTTGTGTGTACGCCTTCAAGAACTGCCTGCGGCCAGGACAGAACCAGGTGAGCACACCTGCATGAAATGATTCTCACTTGACCATGTTTGTGTGTTTAAGCGTGTTTGGATTATTTAGCGACTTTGCTTCGATTCAAGGGGGAGCCTTCAGAGAGGATACAGGAGGAAGTTGTGTCTGAAAACAGGAGTCTTCAGTATTCATGGTGAGATATACCGACCGCTCGAGTTGTTTAAAAAGTTTTTATTTGTAAAAGTTGTCCCAAATCAACCAAAGAAATCTGAATTACAAACATTATTGTTCTTCGAAATAAATCAGCACACATGCTCACTGTGGTCTCCTTTTTCTCTAGGATGCCCCAGACGCAGCGCCCAGGGCTGAACATCCCTCTGGCCCTCGCCCTGGCCGACAGTCTGCTGCTGTGTGTGCTTCAGGAGCCCCTCCCAGACCCCAGTGTGCCGTACATAAAGGCTCTCCTCTCCAGGATGGAGGTAAGAGGGACCAAACCACCTCACACACACACACACACACACACACACACACACACACACACACAGACAGCTGCCTCCAGCAATACCTGTCATCTCCTGTGTTTTCAGCCGCTCTTTGCATGTAGATCAGTGTGAAGTCTTTGTTGGTGATATTATAGAGATCAGACCCTCCACTCAGGCATACACAGATATTCTCGCCTGGGGCAACACACCCCCTCACTGAGCCGCTGTCGGCGGCACTCTGCATAGACCTGATTGACAGGGGGGAGAAGTTTCACTGACTTGTCTCCTTTTGTATTTTGTCTGCGTTTTAGCGCACACTGTGGATGTCTGTCAAGCTGAAGGTGGTACGGTTCATTTTTTAGCCAGGGTGAAATTGTTTAAGTATTGAATAGATTGCTAAGAAATTAGCATGAAGACTTTTGTGACTTCATTCTAGCTCCACCAACAGATCTTGACTCTTAATTGTACAGCTGTAACTCGATGTGAGTTTAATACTTACAAATGTGCCGACTGTCTGAGCCAAGAAACCTTTCCTTCTGACACCAGCCTCGGGTCGAACTTTAACTCTTTTGCCATGAGCACTAAAGCCTCAGCAGGCCTCTAGCGAAGCTGTAAACTCTTTGTCTTGTTCAAATCATTTTCCTCCCTCTAATGTTTTTATTGCGAGGCTACATATTTTATCACTGTCCCGTGTTGGGTTTTATCATTTCTTTCTTTGCGGGGGTTTCTCTCCATATTTGAGAATGTTCCAGAAATCAGTTTCACATTTTTCACTCGCATGTGTAGCGCAGATGTGTTAGTGGGAAATGTGTATAAAATGCAACAAGCAGATTCCTGCACACTTTTTTCATCTCTTAAAGTTTTTACATGACATCATTCTGCGCAAGTAAATTAAAATATGATGTTTGATGTGTGTATTTATCCCAAATGCTGCGCAGGCAGACGATGAGTAGATTCAGATTTAGATCACCAAACAAACCCACAAAAGCAACCACTGACTCTCAATCTTCTCTTCCTCTCTGTAGGCCGTGTGTCGCACACTAGAGAAGGCTGATATTCGGTCGGAGGCGACACTGGAGGAAAAGGACCATGACTCTATAGTGATCGACAAAGTACAGCTAATGCGCATCTACCTGCAGCAGAGGTGAGGTTTATCATCTAATGTACATGCCGTCCACTTTTTGCAAAGTTCATTCAGTTGGAGTAACATCACACACTCCTCTCTGACAGGATGAGCTCACTGTGCAGACTCGTCCAGGTGCAGGGGGATTTTGAAGCCAGTGTGAAGGACATGCTGGAGGGCCTGGATGGCCTCTGGACTCAGCTGGAGGAGCTCCACACTGGGGTCACACTCACCAAAGAGGGGAGTCAAGGCCACAGAGACCTGGCCTCGGCCCGCACAGATGCAGAGGTAAGGTCTGTCTGCACTTCTGTGGTTTACTGGTAGGACAGAGTTGACTTTGTTTTTATTTGTTGAACTTCTTCTACTTCTTTTTAGTCACAACTAACACGATGTTTTTTTCAGTTGTGTTTAGTCTGCAACAAGTTATTTAGTTTCAGTTTCTCTTAAGAACCATGAATCCTGTTGATTACATTAGCATTCGCCTTGTCATCTCCTCTGAGTGTTGTTTATAATACTCTTATGTGTTTGGCAAAGACTTTGTTTGCAGTCCTTGGTCGCTACAGGAACAGACTCCAGCGCTGCCAGACTCATCTGAAAGACAGCACACAACTCCTGCAGGTAAAGTTCTCCTCATGCAATGAAAACCTACTTCTGATTTTTCATCTGTTTTCACTCAAAAACCCTCTGCGTCCGCGTCCACAGGAGTTAGCCTGGAGTCACACTCATATTAGCAACAGTGTGAGCAGCAGCAGCGAGTCCATGTGGCCAGAGCTGCTGCTTCAGTCCAACATTGAGCAGGTAAACTAAACTCTGCCTGGCAGACAAACAGCTGACTGTTGTTTACAAGTTTAGAAACCCAGCAGGACTGAAAACTCCTCTCTTTGCAGTTTGACAAGGTGCAGGAGAATTTCTTCTCCATGGAACAACAGACCTCCACCTTCCAGGCCCACCTGGAGGGACTTGGAAAGGACAGTCAGGAAGGAGACGCAGGGCTTCTTGCTTGTGTCAACGGGAACAGGTCCCATTCAGGCTCTGTCTCCTCGCAGACTTCTCAACATCTCAACAACGGACGCACAAGTGTTGTGTCACCAGAGCACCACAGCTCGACGGCTGCATCTACGTCTGTCCCCTCAACTGATATAAAAACAGACAAAGAAACAAACAGTCCTCTGTCACTGTGCAAGAGGTCGGCTCTGCAGTTCTCCTCTACTTTAGGACGCCTTCGGAGATCTGGAAGGAAGAAGTGACTTTCATTGGCCTGCACTTGGAATATGCAGCACATATTCTGTTAATAGGAATTTACATGGGAAAATATTTCAGATGTTGATCATTTGCTGGTTTCCTACAAATTAATTATTTATTGCTTCATGTGATTTCATCCTGTGTTGATTTGTATTCTGCTTTAATTTGTATTTCACAGACTGCACGGTTCAGCGTTTTCATTACTTCAACCACAAGGGGGCACACCTTCCCCAGCTATTGTATAAACTGCTGTCTCGCAGCTCTCATTCAGCAGACTGTGTTATTCTATCAAACCAAAGCTCCGTTTAGTCATCTCAGATCTGTCTGCGATGATGGAGCAAGGCCCGGACCTTTTTCCTTTCAGTGAACTTTATGGGAGGAAAACGTTGGACGGGCTGAAAAACACGTGGCCCGTAAATAAGATCAGACACAACCTGCAACTCATAACGTGTCTGATGACACAGATTCAGGCAAATCTGAAAGATATATATAAAGCTTTAAGAGTTATTTCATTGTATAAACTGAATAATTAAATCAACCATCCTTTTTTACTTGAAGAGAAGAATGTATTTTTGGATCTAATGATTTTTTTATATGATTGTTTTACGTTGTTTGAAGCCTTATCAAATGTCTGTTACAGCTCTGTAAGCCAACATTGTTACATTAAAAACAGTTACGGTGTTCAGAATATGGTCTTTGAATGTGTAGGAGGTGACAGGTTAAAAAAATTCCAGGTCTTTTTTTGTTCTGTCTCTTTCTATCAGACTGAGCGGCCGCGACGACTTGAGCCCTTCAAAGCAGGGATTTCAGGTTGACGGCAGAGGGGGGAGAGGAAGGTAGAGGGGGCAGTAGAGGTCAACGCCGGAAGCGTTTCTGTTATTACTAAAAACTGAGCAGCCCTCTAGACCTTTCTGAAAGACATGAATGTCTTTGATCCAAATTCAATTACCCCACAGCTTCAACGCTGACGGATAAGAAGTCCACGTAGTTTTCTCCATCAGACTTCAGCGAACATGATGTCTGATGAGTATCAGTTTACTCATGGATGCTGTTAATTGTGGAGAGCCCGTACAGTATGCATGACACGAATGACATTTGACCATGGACTTGCCTACCATCTGCCGGATCCTGCATCTGTCTGATTCCCTCACACCGGGGCAGTGATTGGGAGAGGTGGGGCCGACCCATGGGGGGATCTGGGATGAAAGGAATGTAAGCCGAACGCTGCAGGATCCGAGCTGTCACAACAGCAGAGACACAAACACACCGCGTCTGGACGGACAGAGGGACGTAGAGCCTGTGGGAGGAGAGATGTTGTGTGTTGGGTTATTTGAAGTTTGAAGGGACAGAGCCTTGAATAAAGAAATGTTATGACAGGCCGCATGAATATGTTCCACGAGTCAGTCCTGAATACACAGAACGTAATGTTGGATGCTTTCTTACAATAACAATGACCACATTAGCTCTGAGGTCCAACAGTCAACGGCAACAAGAGAAGTTTCTGAATTGATTTATTAAGTGTTTCAATAAATGGCTGAAAGGGGGGAAGAGGTGACTCTATTACATGCAACACATTTCTTCAAATAGAAAACGAGCCCTGTTTTAGGAGCTGCTGGGGATCATCCCTGTCCTGTCCTGTCCGCTTCGTATCATGCCTCACATAGCTGACATGTGATGTCATCGCCAGCAGAGGGACGGCGTCTGTGAGAGCGGAGGGCAGCGGCTATCTGCTGGCACAGAATGTAAGAGTGAGCTAATGAAATTACCACAGGCTTTGTTTAGTTACACTAAAAAGTTGATGACCGGCTTCCTCGCGGGCCACTCCGGTCCTGGAGGAGAGACGGTTTCAAAGCGAGCTCAAGAGTGTGTTGTTTCAGAAAATATGGTTCATGGCAGAGGTCAATCCCTCGCCTTATCCTGACAATTACTCAGGATCGGGTTTCGCTGGCGTACACATAGCACACATCTGTGCTGATCCCTCGTCTGATGGCCCTGCAGGACACCATTCAGTAGTACTGGCGGCTGCTATCTGATATTAACAAAATCTGAAGCAAAACTTTCATGAGAGCACATTTAAATAAACCGTCTCAAGTTGAGATTTAAAGTCTGTTTCCCAGTGAGACGAACAAACAAGCAGACGAGGACTGAAACACGATATGTGATCGTTTTAAGGAAGGATGGATAATTATGAAACAAAGGAAACACTGTGCCACTAGATAAAGGAAGAACAACATCTTTAACTGTGAGGAATGATGTTAAACATCATGTGTGCGTGTGTGCGTGTGAGCGTGTGAGTAAGTGCATGGGGATGGTGGGGGTCCTGTTAACCTTTAAACGTAATGGCAGTGACATTTCATGGTAACAGCCCCATCAAACAGGCCGTGTGTCTTCATCCAATGATCTGAGGAGCGTGACAGTGATATTCCCCCACAATAAATCACACAGCAGTTAAAATACAGCTGCTGACTTAAAGACCTCAAAGTTCTATAGAACAAGTGAAAAATCTCACAAAGGGATTCGATTATTCTTTATTTCCGTGCCTTTAAGTTAACTTGTTTTAAAGATTGTGTCGTGTTTGGCAAAGTTTGAGTTAAAAGGTTGTTTTCTATTTGAAACTTGTTTATAGATTTGGTAATCGCTTCCTCTCGGCCGTCGTTGTTGGTTTTAGGATTCATTATTGTTAAGATGGAGATTTTGTGTTTTATATTTGTAGGTAAAGGAAGGATTTCAAATTAGCTGTGATATCAGCAGGAAGTAGAAAACTCTAGAGAGTTCTCCAGATACTAAAGAAGATGCATGTTTTTTTCAGTGATTTCCTACGGAAGCCCTAAGCGGACATGCATCCATGCATTTTGTTAAGTCTGTTTTTTCCTGTGGTTGTTCTCTCGAGACTCTACTTATTGATCTTGTCATCTCGAGATAACGACGTGGCACCACCGAAACGTCAGATGATCATAACTCGTATCCCCAGAGCTGCAAAAGCCCACAACAAACACAGAAACAGGCTTAACTTACCTCATTAGTGTGGGCAATGGCAGCAGTGAGCAACATCACAGTGACCAGCCTGTTGTTTAGTTTTTTTAGATCGACAGAAAAAACTTGTTATCACGAGCAAACCAGCTTTGTTAATGACCGGAAATGACTCGTTATCTTGGGAAAATGGAGTAATTAAAGTGTGTATCCGCTCAGGGCCTCCTATTTTTTGTCCATTTTTATGAATCATTTTCCGTTGATTAACATGTTTGTGCCACGCCTAAACACACGTTTCTGCTGGCATGTGTCTGTTCAACATTAGAGTCCATGCAGCTGGAGAATTATGTGTCTTAATGCGTTTCTTTATTTTGATAACCATCACTTTAACTGTGCCGGCCTGTGAGCCAAGTTTAAGACAAAAAGCAAAGTCCTCGTGATGAATCACGAACCGCATGCATGGTTCTATTTACGGGCTGGACACAGATAACGGAGGGCAGTGCCACTTTTAACCAGAGGCTGTTGGAAACGGACCGGACAGCTGCACATGAGACAAAACATCAAAACACCAGCCACAGATGTACGCAATTAGCAACATGGTAGACATTTGGGGAGCAAAGGTCCATAAACTCACGACTTATTATGGTTGATCTAACATGGCTGGAGGGGAGGCGAAACTCAACAACATTAATGAGCTTTTAGTTCAGTTCAAACAGTCCAACATCCAGAATTCAACTTCAAACAGAACGCTGTCTAAAAGTCTTCTAAAAGTTTTCTATTCTGATACAAACTCTGCCCATCCGTTTGTACATGTGCGTGTTGGTCAATGTAAGAGAGACACGAATGTGCTCAACATGTGTCCAATCATTGGGAAATACTCAGCTTCCTGTTTGTGTAAATATTGTCTTATTTTGTTTTCCAAGAGAGGGGCTAAAATAATCAAGCCTGACCTCTCTGCCCTCCTGTTTCCTTCTCATCACGTGGACTCACCTTCTGCGTCGACACTGCTGAGACCAGAGGTAGCAGCCTGTCGTGACCCGTCACAGGCTGGTGGGAGAGGTCTGTCAGGAATGGGTGGATTCTCCAGAGGTCATGAGCAACAGCCATTGATACCAATGGGTAACAGCTGCTGGGCCAGTAGGCATAGTCGACTTTTAAACTCTGTGCAAAGACAGAAATAACTTTCACATTCTTTCAGAGATCATTTCAAGTGGTAAGTAACGATCATGCATGGATCGATACGGCCCAGTTTCACAATGTCTTAAAAATCGAAAGAATAAAACTTATAAGTTATTTGTGAAGTGGAAATCTCATAAACTTGTGGAGATTTTTCCAGATGTAGCTGTCTGAAACTGTGACAGATTACGTGATAAATCTTTCAGGTCACTATTTTTCTTAGATTTTTGGAACGATACCCTTTAAAATATCCGGATACCACTGTCAATATCACCTGTCTTTTAACTTTTATGTATGTTTCGTATTGACAGTTTGATTTCCCGGTGTTCCTCTCCAAGAAATAATAGTTTTTGGAAATGATCTGAGGCATCTGCGACCAAGATGCTTCATGCTTTTGGCTGCATGAAACGTGTGTCATCATATTCCTGCACTGATACTAAATCTGTAAAGTAACTCTAAAATATATGACTGCTTTAATACAGCTTAGGTAGGATACTGAGTGTATCCTGACTCAAGAAAATATATTGTACCTAACCCACAGTTTGTCAAGCAACAGTATTTTGTGAATCCACATGCATGTGTGCAGAGCCGCTTCAGTCTGAGAGAGTACTAAAACAGAATACCTAAAAAAAAACACATGCAGCAGGCAAAAGTATTCTGATTCAAGGGCACATTGTGAACTAAATCTAGCTTGCGTATAAGAAGCAACAAGCATGTTGAAATTCCCCCTGAATGCTAACAAAGCCTGTTAATTGAGAAGTAGTATAACATTTGAATTAAACATTTAGAAAGACACAAACAATATGACATTTTTAAAATATTGGTTTATGTAGCAGCTGATTTCTTTCCTTGTGGTTTTACCTGGCAGGTACTTTCCTTGTTGCTAGGGCACTTTGTTAGTGGTTAGGAGATGTTTTAGCTCATGGGTGGTAATTAGCTGACCACTGGAAAAGACTTGGTTGTTTGTGTCAATAAAATCTATGCATGAACTCTTAGCTTTTGCTAATTTGGTTACATTTGTATGGAAGAGAAGGTCTGGCTTGCATAAACGCAACATGTGTTTACTTCGAGAAACAAGTGGTCGGGCATTCACAACAGCTGTAAACAAGTTTTAGCCAGATTATCTAAACCTGTGGTTCTCAACCAAAAGTGGATGTGGGCCTGAAAGTCTATGCTGCGCTTTTATTTTGAAGGACATGGGTTTCCTATGAGGTGCGTGCAGTAGTAGTGTAGTTTACTCACACTCCATGTAGCCACTGATTGGGTAATACCACTTACATTTACCTTCTTGAAACTTGATGAGCCCGACAGGAGTTGCACTTTTTAATATCATTTCTGCTGAAAAAAGGCTGCTCATTGAATTAATTGTAGAGGGAATCTGTTCTTCTCATGCAAACTGCACAGGTTTCAATTAAATACATTTGATTGGTTAAAAAATTCGAGGTGGTGTTGGGTCCTGAGGCGAGACCAGTTGAGAACCACTGATCTAAACCACATGAATGTACCTGAAAATTCAGTGCTAATTTTGCCTTATTGCAGAGGAACACTGTTCTTACACAACAGCAGCGAGTGGGCCTATGAAAAGTAAAGTTTATCTGTAAACTGTGATTGATGTTTACAACCGTCTGCCTTTGTTTTCTCTTCAAAATGATGTTTGTTGACCTTGAGGTTTGTTTTATTATCCTGAGTGTCCTCTCTGCTTCTCGCCTTGTCAAACTCTTTTCAAAGAAACGTTCCAGGATATCAACAATCAACTTTGCACCACTTGAATGATAAGAACTGAAAGGAATAAAGGCCAGAATAAGATCATAACATCCAAGTTGTTGTAAGCTGTAATTATAGAACAGAAACACAACTGTGGCTATCGGTAACCTGCTTCTAAACATTGTTTTCTGGCCTCCTCAGCTTGTCTCCTCGGTGCTGTATGAGGCACCGATGTGTGAAGCAGCTCTCTGAGGAAAGGCTAAACAAACAGGCTGGCCCAGGCACAAAGAGTCCGCCACTCAGAGACATGTGGCAGCAAAACCCACTCAATCCAAGTCCCCACCCCCCCAGCAACAACTGTGAACCCCTCACACTCCTACGGGAGCCACACAAACCCTTCCACATATCCTGAGCCTGGAGCCAAGAGAAGGAAAGATGGAGGAGGAGGGGGAGCAAATTCTGATTCCTATTCACTGAATGTCACCACCTCACAAAGGGGACCGCATGACACTGCCACTAAATCAGAGTTAATGGACTCCTTTCTCAGTCCTGCGAACATGACAGGGGGCGTGTGTGTGAGAGTAAGGGGGTGTGGGAGAGGGACGGGGGCTGGTGAGGGTGCCTGTTTGCCCCATTGAAGGGGCACATGGGCCAATGAGCCTTGTGTGATATAGTGAGAGCAGATTGGCGAGGGAAGTGTGTTTTCAAGGGGCATTAACAGCTCGCCTAATGCAAAGCCCCGTGTCTCATTCAACACTTATTTAGTTTGAGCGGTCCATAATTCAGAGGACAAACTGAGCCGGGGCTTCCCTTAAATTGTTGGTGATTTAAAAAGGTGGATGTTAATCATACGGTTTGTTTGACTGTTCTGTCACGACTCTTTCAGCTCGGCTAATTTGTGTGTAAGAAGCAAAACAACACAGCATCAATCAGAGGCCGCTTTAACAGTAAGTACAACGCTACACAAACCGTGTTGGTGTGCAGGCAATCAATCAAACCCCTAAAGTGAAGTAACGGGGAACACCATCCGAGGGGCTTGTGGGGCGATTGTCGATTTGCATGTGAACACTTATTTCACAATGAGGAGCCAGACTGGGGGACAGCAATTTCAGAGCCGTTTGTTATCTTCCCCACAGGGCACGACCTAATATGAGTAACCCCTCCCTCCTGGCATCACTGCACCCCACCCCTCAGTCAAAGAGCGCGGGGCGGAGATGAGTGAAGATGGCATTGGTGTCACTTGGCAGGCATTCATAGCCGCTGCTCCCCCCGCCTACGACGGCGCAGGGGAGATGCGGGGAGACAGAGGCGGAGAGACACGGAGCCCCAGGTACCGACCTCATTAGCAGATAAAAGCAACCTTTCCCCGTGACCCCTGACCTCGGAGGTTGCCGTGGAGCCTTCCAGTCGAGGCAGAGATGGAGCACGCTGGGATTGCTCCCAGCAGGGTGGAGTGAATATGGGCTGCTGGGAAGATTATTAAGACGCTCACCCCCACCCGCGCATACACAAATCCATATTGGTCCACTTCATGCTCCTCTGATCTCACCTCTTGAAGTCGAGCCGGAGCTCATGTGCTGCTCTCTTTCGCTTCCTGCTTTATTTCTGTTCAGTCGTCTTAATGCGAGTCAAACAGTTAAGCTCATTACATCCCTGAGTTCAGCTTTGATGTGCAGCAAGGAAAAAGTGTGATAGTTTACATAACGAAGAAATGAAAGGACGACCTAAAACTTTTTTCTTGTTTCTCCTCAGCAAAGTGGCCATGTGTGCTGTTTGTTTCCAGCTTCACTGGGCTGTTCTGTAGCTGCTGACCAAGTTTACATGAACACATATTGTATTTATTCCTTTAAGGTATAATAAGTAGGATTTTCCTAGAAAAATAAAATATAGACTTTTACAAATATAATATAAATCATCACTTATGGGCCTCTATACATGTGTGTTGGTGAGTGTGCGTGCAGACCCTTGTGAGACTTTGTACTTTTTTATATATATATATATATATCGATAGATATATATATTTTGATCTTTATTTTTTACCCTCTGTGTGCTGATTCTTTCCTATTGTATTGTACTGTATAAGCTGCTGGAGACTGAATTTCCCAGAGGGAGTCATCCCAAAGGGATCAATAAAGTTGAGTCTAAGTCTAAGTCTAAGTCTAAGACCCTTCCCTCTGCATCTATTCTGTTGTTTTGTTTTTCCCACGGGACGTTTTCAGGAGGGGGCGCTGTTGTGGTTCCCTGAGCCAATCACAGCGTACAGGTGAGCGTGGGAGTGGTTCAGATTAGGAACTGGGCCCCATTCAGACTGGAGAACATGGCGAAAGAGCGATGCAGAGTTGAGCTTCTTTCTGTTGGCCAGGTAGGTGCCTCAAACCGGATAGGACAAGCTAACCGGTGGCTAGCATGCTAGCGTAAAGCTAACTGGTGGTTAGCTGTGAGCTTCTGGTGATGAACAGCCCAGGAGGAGGGGCCCAGTTTGAATGTGTTGTTGACAAAATGCAAGGAGAAATCCTCCTTATTAAACCTTTAACATTACACTGAATGTTAATGCTAATGCTAATTTGTAAACTTTATTATAAATTTTAATCATTGCATGAGAT